>NW_024837842.1:0-1195 GCF_019175285.1 Sceloporus undulatus
CATTGAAACACCATACCTCCACTGTGACTCGAAGCAGCTTTATTTTGGCTGTCTGTAACAGGCCACAAATGGATTAAGCGAGCAGGTATAAAAAGTCACTGTTTGTACCAGGAACTGACAGAACATATTCTGTGATAAACAAACTATGTATGACTCTTCAAGAACACGTAAATATGTGACTTTCTGGTCTTTTTAAGCAGGCTGGATGCACCCTTGAAGAAGGGTCAACCACTGCAAAGTTCCCCACATTTCAGTTCTCTGTATAAACATTTTGCAATTTTTTTTGGGCCAGGAAAAAAAAGCCACAATGGTTTTTCACTCAAAAAACCTTTAATGAAAACTTCCCAGATAGGTCTTGGAGCTTTACCCAGAGAGGCGAAACTTCGGATGTTCTTCAATGGAAGGATGATATAAGTGGAGGTTCACTTGCATAGCTGCAGAGTACCTCATAGCTGTGTTACAAATCAGTCCCTTTTGAATCTACATATACTTTGCCACATGTGGATAGGAGATTTTGCAATAGCAACCAAGGCCCTTTTCAGATGTCATGTTAGGGCCAATGGATTTAGGAAGGAAAAGGCAATAATGCAGAGGTAGACACCTCCTTGAATCTGTAAATAAAGTACTGTGCATATACACATCTAATGAACACATACTGATCAAGGAAGAACTTACTCTTGTGATCCTGTTCACCTTCCACACCTTCATTTAGCCCTGATGTTAGACAAAGAGAAGTGGGATGACTCCATATAGTTTGTCTGAGTTGCATCTTGTTAGCTTTCATAATATTGAACAACATGGATGCCTTTTTGTGTGGAAAGCAATTTGTGTGAATGGGCTGGGGTAGTAGTTTTCCTGCCAGAGGAGCTGTGAATCTATTTTGGAGTTTACAGCATCTTCAGCTTGAAGGAGAGCTCTGCCATTGTTAGACTCTATCTCAGCAAAGGTTTGGCACTAACCGAATTCCCATTCAAATTAGAGCATCTGAAGGAGAAGTGGCAGTAAAATCAAGATTGGTTTTCCAGCCCCATGTTGACAGATCTACTGGCTGCTCCTGAAATCCTCACCTAAATGGAGATGTTCCTTTCATGGTCAGCAAGGGTGAGCCATATAGTTCCATCTATAGTGGCTACTTAGCTGTAGTGATAGCATATGATGTAGGCTTCATCTTATTAAAAAAAGAGGAAGGAATATA
>NW_024837843.1:0-1195 GCF_019175285.1 Sceloporus undulatus
ATAACATTACTTCCAAAACCTGATAAAGATTTAACGGAACCTCAAAATTTCAGGCCCATATCTTTGTTGAACCTAGATTATAAACTTTTCACATCAATACTGGCAAAACGATTAAGAAAAATTTTACAGGATTGTATAAAAGATGATCAAACCGGATTTTTACCCAATAGGCACATGAGACAAAATCTAAGAACAATGATAGATCTGGTGGAATATTATGAAAAAAAACCCTAGTATAAAAGCAGCAATTTTATTTTTGGATATTGAGAAAGCATTTGACTCAATTAATTGGAATTTTATGTTTAAAGTACTCGAAATCATAGATGTGGGCCAAACTTTCTTAAAATGGATTAAAGCGATATATTATAAGCAGTCAGCTCAAATCATAATTAATGGGGAACTATCAGAACATTGCAAAATTATGAAAGGAACAAGACAGGGCTGCCCCCCTTTCTCCTTTATTATTTATTTTATGTATAGAAGTACTGCTTAACAAAATTCGTTACAACAAAGAAATTCGAGGAACAAAGATTAGAAAGATAGAATATAAATTACGAGCATATGCCGACGATCTGGCTTTAACAGTTGAAGAACCTAGAGAAAGTATACAAAAAAATAATGAGGGAGATGGAAGAATTTAGGAAGTTTGCGGGACTAAAGGTAAATAAAACCAAATCTAATTTTTTGCCAATAAACATGTCTAAAATAGAATCAGAAAAAAATACAGAAGGATATAGGATGTATAGTCAATAAAAAAGTTAAGTATTTGGGAATAATTTTATCAGGGAAGAATTCAGAATTATTTGACAACAATTATGAGACAACATGGAAAAGAATAAGGGAAGATTTACAAAGGTGGAAAACGCTTAATTTATCCTTGATGGGCAGAATCTCTGTAATTAAAATGTCCATATTACCTAAACTAAATTTTTTATTTCAAAACATTCCAATTATACAAAATGATAGAATATTCAAACCATGGGAAACAGAACTCTCGAAATTTATATGGGGAGGGAAGAAACCAAGAATAAAATGGAAAGTGATGAAAGATTCGGAAAACAGAGGTGGTTTTGGGGTTCCAGATCTTAAACTGTATTATTTTGCGTGTGCCTTTATATGGGTTATAGATTGGATCTCTCTAACAGATAAAAAATTGCTGAACTTGGAAGGTTTTAATAAAATATTCGGATGGCAC
>NW_024837844.1:0-1195 GCF_019175285.1 Sceloporus undulatus
GGGGGTCCTGGTGGCCCTTGCACTTGGGTCACTTCCAACAGAGGCCCCAAAGCCTTGTCCAAGGAGGCTGAGATGAAGTTCCTGAGAAAAAGGAGCAGGATTAGGATTGGCTTAGCAATAAACCCTGCAGCACTCAGAGAGACAGAAAACAGCATCCTGCTGGTGACATATGCAGGTGACATATGCGTCCTTTGAGCCGATGCAGAGGTGGGCATCCCCTTCCTCCCTCTGCACCAAACAAAGCCCCCTGGACCTAGCATACACTCACTACAGCTCCCCTTGACAAGAGATACTCCATGCCTTCTTAGAGTGGTGGGAGATTAGGGGATGGGGAATTGGAGAGGGCCCTGGTTATGTCCCCGTAGCTAGATGTGAAATGATTGCACCATAAATAAATAAATAACCTGCTTTCCTTCTGCATTCCTCCTCTTTTCCCCATCATCAGTTCCTTTCCCAAGAAGGCTGCATCCGCACTATAGAAATAAGGCACTTTGCCCCCACTTTAACTGCTCAGTGCTATGGAATCCTCGAATTTTACCTTTGGACACTTAGCCTTCTCTGCCAGAGAGCTCTTATGCCACAACAAACTACAAATCCCAGGATTCCATAGGATAGAACTAGAAACTAGAAGAGTTAACACACTTTAGAACTGGATTATTTCTGCAGTGCAGATACAGCCTAAGTCGGTTTTAAAAGCGTAGAAGCACCCAATTCGTGTTTTTACCTTCCTAATAATGGTTTTCCTTTAAAAAATAAGTAGTTTGTTTTAGTCCTTATTTTTGTTGTTGTTGTTTGCTTCTATGTTTGTTTGTTTCATTCTTGGTAATATGACTTATTCTGATCTGTCTCCTTCCTTCTTGCCTGAAAATCTATTAATAAGGAAACTGGGGACACTTTTAAAACCTCCCAAAGGAGCCACTTTTGGCCTTTTTTGGGGGAACTAGCCTCCTCTTAGAAGCCAAAGCCCAATGTTTGTGAAGAATAATAATAAGGATTGTATTAAAACTCTCCTCCCCTTTTCTGATCCCTTTTAAAACCCATGTTCCCCAGAAGGAGCAGAGCTGTGTAATAAGAAAACCCTCTCAGAAAAGAGACACAAAAGACACACAAAGATAAACAATTCCTTCCTTTTGGCCCAAGGAGCCAGGTGTCAGAACTCCCCTGCATTCATATATTCATTGATCATTTATATATT
>NW_024837845.1:0-656 GCF_019175285.1 Sceloporus undulatus
CTCATTCTCCTTTGGGTCCCCACTGGGGGTCTCTTGGGGGACGATGTGGGCCTTGGACTCCTCCTGCTCATCCAGAGTCAATGATGGGGCCAGGGGTGCTACGACCAGGACTCCATTGGGCTCCATTTTGCCCCCCACCCCCGAATTCCTGGGCCCTTTGGGTGGGGACCAAGTCCACTCCCAAGAGGCCGAGGAGCTCCTTCTCCCAGCTGGGGCCCTCCTCCTTCTGCTCAGCCTCAACCAGGGCCCAGTCCCTGCCTCTCAAGGCCTCCTTCTCAGCCTGGCCAACTGCCATTTCCTGCCCTTTTTATACCTGAAGAGCCGCAGGGAGCAGGTGCCTCAGGGCCGTTCCCTCCACGTGGAGGAGGAAAAAGAGTCCCTCCAGAGGCCTCCCCAGCCAGGCTGCCTCTCCTCCTCCTCCCTTTGGGGCACCCTCCTTCGTCCCCAGAGGCTGATGATGCCAGGGCCAAGGAGCCTCTGCCCCAGGACTAGGGATTGGCCAAGGGACCCTCCGTCCCTCCCTTGGGGCCTAGTTTCTGCAGCTCCTTTGGCGGAGGGATACTGAGGGAGACATGCCCTTGGAAGCAGGCAGGCAGGCAGAGAGGGATTGTGTGTGTGTGTGTGTATAGTATATAAACACACACATCAAAAACCTC
>NW_024837845.1:756-1195 GCF_019175285.1 Sceloporus undulatus
TCCCTCCACGTGGAGGAGGAAAAAGAGTCCCTCCAGAGGCCTCCCCAGCCAGGCTGCCTCTCCTCCTCCTCCCTTTGGGGCACCCTCCTTCGTCCCCAGAGGCTGATGATGCCAGGGCCAAGGAGCCTCTGCCCCAGGACTAGGGACCGGCCAAGGGACCCTCCGTCCCTCCCTTGGGGCCTAGTTTCTGCAGCCCCTTTGGCGGAGGGATACTGAGGGAGACATGCCCTTGGAGGCAGGCAGGCAGGCAGAGAGGGATTGTGTGTGTGTGTATAGTATATAAACACACACATCAAAAACCTCAGTTTTAATCTTTATGTGTATATACACGTGTGTGTGTGAAAAGAAAGAGAGATTTAAAAGGCAGTTCTGTTTGTTGGTTCCACAAAACCCACAAAGAGGAACATTAATGTGTGTGTGTGTGTGTGTGTGTGTGTGT
>NW_024837846.1:0-1195 GCF_019175285.1 Sceloporus undulatus
AGAGAGGCTAAAGAAATGGATATTTTAACAGAAATCAACAAGGGGAACGACATAAAGAATGTGAATAAGAAATGGGAGTGTTTGGATTTATATTCTGGTTAATATTTTACAAATTATGTGTCTTGATATTGGTTTTCCCTATAGATGTTTTGACTGGTTGTGGATATTGAATTATATAGAAATGAGATATGCGTTAAGGTAATAGGTAAGGTAATAACTTCCTGTATTTTTATTTACAAGATAAGGTTAATTTTATGATATAACTGAGTAGATGAAATAATGATAAAATTATGAAGAAAAGATAGTATATTTTAGTGCGATGGAATTCGATCAGGCTAAGGAAGTAAAGCTCCTCAAGGGTGATGGAAGTACTGAAGAGTGATTATAGCTTGAGATTGACATTCTATGTATTGCTTGCATTGTACTGTATTGTAGTGTACTGTTATATGTATGATTTGGGTTGAGTTTTTTTATATTGATGTATATTTCTATGTATGTATATATTTATGTTTGCGAAAATAAAAAATATTAAAAAAAAAGAAAAGAAGAAGAACAAGAGCCCTCCCTTCATCCCAACTGTCATCATCAGACCTGGGAGGGAGTGAAAAAGACAGGCCCAGTTTCCATCAGGCCTAACTGTGAATTACTCTAACTAATGTTGCTCTCTTTTATTTTATTTTATTTAATTTTTGTATTTTATTGTATTGTATTCTTTATATTTTTATTGTTGTAACCGGCCCGAATCCCTTGTGATTGGGCGGGCTATAAATAAATAAATAATAATAATAATTGTGTTGTTGTTGTTGTTATTGTTTAGAAATGGAAGATGGGAGATCGGTCTGTAATTGTTCATGTCCTAGGGACGCCATTTCTTTTAAGCAGGATGGATGAGATGCATCTATGATATATCTCAGGTGAGTCCTAAGTGCATCTCCTCCTTGGATGACCAGCCATGAAGGGCAAGGGTCCAGAGGCCAAGTTGTCTTCTCATTTCTGAGGAGCTTGACCAAGTCCTCAGTACTCACAGATTCAAATTGATCCAGTATGATCTCATTCACAGAGTCACTGGACACCTCACCTATGGCCTCTGCAATAATGCTGGCATCCAAGTCAGCTCTTATCATTTAAAGCAGGGGTCCTCAAACTCCAGCCCTCCAGATGTTTTGGACTTCAGCTCCCAGAATCTCAGATCATT
>NW_024837847.1:0-1195 GCF_019175285.1 Sceloporus undulatus
CAACTTCACCTTTTTTTGTACACACAACTCCAATCTAATCCACACCAATCCGCATATCAGCTGTATACTGTATTGTTTGTGAGTCATCTCCTAGTGCCAAACATCATGGAGGGACCCCTGCAGTTAACTTCTGACTCAGGACTCTATGGCACTCTCACAGGATATTATGCCACCTGTCAATCAAAGTATTTTTGCACGTTTTTAATGGAATATTTTTTCCAACAGTCCTTTGACTATCTGATTCCACTGATTCCCTCAAGGCAGTCCCCATACGGTCTCTTCTTTGGTAGCTCCTATGAGTAAAGATACAATCATTATATGAATTTGGGGGCATCCAGAACAGGGTCATGCTCACTCACACCAACTTTATTAATCTAATTTTAAATAGGGAGGGGTGAACGTTGGGCTAAATCTTGGGATAACATCTTCCTCTCTTAATGCTGAGATTAGTCTTGTCTGTCATTTTCCTTGTTTACAGAATCACTTGTCAGTCATGAGAGAGTCCACACAAGAAAGAAGTCACATAAATGTCAGCATTGTGGGAAATGTTTTTCTTCAAAGTCACACCTAGTGACACATCAGAGAGCCCACACAGGAGAGAACCCAAACAAATGTCAGCATTGTGGGAAAGGTTTTTCTTCGAAGTCAGACCTAGTGATCCATCAGAGAGTCCACACAGGAGAGAAGCCATACAAATGCCAGCATTGTGGGAAAGGTTTTTATTTGAAGTCAATCCTAGTGTCACATCAGAGAGGCCATACAGGAGAGAAGCCACATAAATCCCAGTAGTGAACTAACATTATTATTGTCAATAATGAATACAAAAAATATATTTTCAATCCAGTGGTGCTAAGAAAAGGCCCTTGTGATTTTGTTTGTAAGTTTTGCCTGTTGATATGTCTATTTGTGTTTTAAAGTTGTATTTTGTTATTTTTAGGTATTAATTGCTAATAGTATAGTTAATTTCTTTAGTTTATAAATTTGGGTGGGGATTGTGGGTCGTGGTATAGGTGAGGTAGATGGGGGGCTGGGATTTGTTAGAGCTGTCTAGAATATTTATGGGAATTATAGCTTTTGCAATGTGTTGGATGTTGCCTGAAGAACGTTGGGGGCAGGTATTGACAGAAAGGGCTTGTTTGTGGGAATGACAAAGGTGGCCTTGTTACCTGTGGGGCATAGACTGTGGGAATTGGAG
>NW_024837848.1:0-1195 GCF_019175285.1 Sceloporus undulatus
ATCCTCCCTCTCTTGGCATCTCATCCAGCCTTTCATGGACAATGTGTGTTGCGAATATGAACAGTTGAAGGCCTTTTCCAGGAACTGAGCCATAGCATGGACAATCCATGGCAAATCATCATAGTTTGTCTCTTTGTGAGTCTGTGGAAGGAAGGAAAAAAGGCCGTAGAAGGTCTGGGAAGAGACATGACTGTACTTCAGCTGCAAGGCCAGGTCCCACATGGCAGTGGTGACCAACACTTTCCCAGCCAGGGACATTTGGCTTACTGTAAATATCTGTTCGATAATGACAACCCCATCAGCAAAGGAGCTACTCTTTGCAAAGTAAAGGAATATGTTGACCCCTTGCCATTCAAGTAGTCGAATATGCATGTTTGTCACGTGCTTTGATATGTCTGGGATTCGTTGTGAGAAGGCAACACAGATTGCATTCCTGTCAAGTAGGGGCATCAAGTTGTTCAGAAACCTTTCTCCATTCTCATTGTCTAGAACAAAGAGACCGACCCATGTCCACCCAAAATGGAGGAGCAGCTGGACCATCCCTGGATACAGGGCTTCCTCCCTTGGGGCCGTCCGGTAGAAAAAGGGAAACTGAAGGTCATCCTCCAGAGAGCGAGAAACAAAAGCATAATTGACCTAAATGGAGAAAAGAAAAGGCAGGTGTTTGGGTTTTGTTTTTGTTTTTTAAATTATTTTTATTTCCATATTAAAATTTACATATATATACAAAATCTACATATACCAATCATACACATCTGTTATATACAGCTACAACCACAATAAAATGTTCTTCTATTTAAACAACTGTTTTATCTCCAAACATTCCTCTTTTAACTAATCCATTTAATCCAGTTGGAAGAAATGTCTTTGCCAACAGTCTCAAGAACTAAATTAAAATAAATTAAAATAAAACGTTACATAAATGGGAACGATACAAATAAAGCGATTTGAAAAGCGGGATAACACTCACTTTATTTTGAATCGCTTTAAAACGAACCACTGTATTTAAATTTATTTTAAATCGCAAGTGGGAACATACCCTAGGAAGCCCTTTCTCCTCTCCAAAGTTAGCCTGAGCTGAACTCTAAAGTTTCCTGACTAGAACATGGCATGACATCTGTGTGGCATCTGTGTAAACATGTTGTTCTCTTGCTGGGCCCTTTGAGCATGGAATCGAACAGAGACACCAAGGAAT
>NW_024837849.1:0-1195 GCF_019175285.1 Sceloporus undulatus
GCCTCTACAATTGGATCGAGGCAGCTTACAATATTAAAACAGCATTAAAATACATTAAAATACAAAATAATAATTAATATCATAAAGCTCTATAACCCAATATAGAATCAGTATAGAATCAGTGGTTTGTGAGCCTGACAGGATGTTCTGGGAAGTGTGTTGTCTCCCTGGGGCAAAGATCCATGGTGTGATGGAGAGGCTGATAAGACTTGTCTAGCCTACAGAGCACTACCCCTTTCTTTTGGTCCATGTGGAAACCAATGATACTGCAAGGCACAGACTTCAGATTATCAGAAGGGATTATGAGGCTCTGGATAGGAAGCTGAAAGAGACGGATGCACAGGTTGTCATCTTATCTCTTCTCCCAGTTGAAGGGCATGGTCCAGGAAAACAACTGGCTCCACAGATGGTGCCACCGAGAATGATTTGTATTCGTGGATCATGGGTGACTGTTCCATGCGGGGGGAATCTCTACCAAGGGATGGTTTGCAGCTCATGCCAGAAATGTTTTGATCAGGAGGGCTTTAACCTGAGATGTGGGGGAGGCAGACAGTATTTTGAAAGGCAGAAGTTCATCAAAGGCTGGAGATAATGGTCAAACCGTTATAAAGGAAATAAAGCAAATAGTGCAAGGAACCAACAGTGGGAGGCAAAAAAAAAACCTTACACAGACAGCAAGTGGGGAGGACCCATAGTCTTAGATGTCTCTACACTAATGCCCAGAGCATGGGAAATAAATAAGATGAACTTGAACTCCTAGCAAAACATGAATCATGAGTTGACATGAGTCAACAGTGTGATGAGACAGCTAAAAATGCCAATACAATTCTAGGCTGCATCAATAGAAGTATAGTGTCTAGATCAAAGGAAGTAATAAGACCACACTATTCTGCTTTGGTCAGGCCTCACCTGAAATACTGTGTCCAGTTCTGGGCACCACAATTCAGAAAAGATGTTGAGAAGCTGGTGTGTGTCCAGAGGAGGGCAACCAAAATGGTGAAGGGTCTAGAAACCATGCCCTATGTGGAGAGACTTAGGGAACTAGGTATGTTTAGCCTGGAGAAGAGAAGGTTAAGGGGTGCTATGATAGCCTAGTTTAAATATTTGAAGGGATGTCATATTGAGGATGCAGCAAGCTTGATTTCTGCTGCTCCAGAGAATAGACCCAGAACAATGGATGTAAGCTACAGGAAAA
>NW_024837850.1:0-1195 GCF_019175285.1 Sceloporus undulatus
TGGCCTGGAAAGACTAAGAGCCCTCCCCCCGACCACCATCTTGAGGAGGAGAGACGAGGCCTGGCCTGGAAAGACTAAGAGCCCTCCCCCGACCACCATCTTGAGGGGGAGAGACGAGGCCTGGCCTGGAAAGACTAAGAGCCCTCCCCCCGACCACCATCTTGAGGGGGAGAGACGAGGCCTTGCAATTTTTTGTATTGTATTGCAATTTTTACTGTACATCACTATGATCATTGCGGAATAGCAGTCTATAAATAAAAATTATTATTATTATTATTATTATTATTATTATTATTATTATTACCCAGCTTAGGTCCAGATTATCTGAGAAAACATATCTCCCCATATGAACCTACCAGAGCCATAAGATCTTCAGGAGAAGACTTTCTCTCAGTACCACCTCCATGACAAGCTCACCTTGTGAGGACACAAGACAGCCTTCTTGGTGGCTGCTCCTGCCCTTCCACAAGAAGCAAGGCTGGCCCCCTCCCTGCTTGCAAGCAAAAACAGTTTTATTCATGCAAGCTTTTAATGTGTGACCATGGGATGGCTTTTTATATGGGGTGTTTATTATATGGAGTAGGTATCAAGCTTTTTTGTGGTTTTAATATCTGTAATACGTTTTCAATGTGTTTTTATTTGTGAGCCGCCTTACATCCCTTTCTGGGAGAAAGGCGGCACAGAAATAAAATAAAAAAATTTATTTATTTATTTATTTATTTAGGTAATAGTAATAAAATTTATTCAGTCTTTGACCAGTATATTTATTTAGGTATTTATATCAGCCCTAGTGGCTCTCAGGGCAGCTTACAATTATTATTTTTAATCAGACAGTTCCCTGCCCTCAGGCTTACAATCTAAAAGACACGACACAAAAGGAGAAAGGAATGGTGGAGGGAAAGGGGATGAGGTCCAGTGGTTCTTCTCTCCCTCTGAGGCCTGGACCAAGGCAGATGGATTGGAGGGAGGGCTCTTCCTTCTTCCAGGCTAGCCCTGATGGAGCTGGACCTGCCTGGTAAACTCCCTCTCAGGCTGGCAGATGACAGTTATGGAGGGCAGACTCTCCTTCCTCTCAGGCTGGCCCTGATGGAGCTGGACCTGCCTGGTGAACTCCCTCTCAGGTCGGCGGATGGCAGTTATGGAGGGCAGAGTCTCCTTCCTCTCAGGCTGGCCCTGATGGAGCTGGACCTGCCTG
>NW_024837851.1:0-1195 GCF_019175285.1 Sceloporus undulatus
GTCTTGAGACTCACGGTTTCGGTTATTCAAGAGGTCAAGGCTGCTAATGTGGGCATTCCTCCTCCCTTTCCCTGCCCGATCCTCTCCTTGGGCTGCCCAGGGAAAGGATGGGGAGACAAAGGGACTTGGAGGGGCCACAGCACCTCTTGCCTTCTCCTCCCCAATCCTCTCCTTCGGTTTCCCAGGGGAAGGATCAAGGAAGCAATGGATCTCAGAGGAGCCAAGGCACCTCTTGCCTTCTCCTCCCCGATCTTCCCCCTAGGCTGCCCATAGAAAGGATCGGGGAGGAGAAGGGGCAGGGAGTCAATTAAAGGGACAGGAGGGTTGAGGGGGAAGGAGCATGCAGCTCTGTTCCTCTTCCCCCACTCACTCTTCCCTTTAACTGGCCTCTAATTGGGGGGGGGGGATTATTCATGATTTTTCCATATTCGTGGGGGGGTCTCATTCCCCTAACCCCCGTGAATATCAAGGGAGGACTGTATTAGGTTCCAGATGCAACCTCAATTCCATAGCAAATTCTTTAGACTTCACAGACATAGCCAATAAAGAAAATAAATCTAATGAGGACTGTAGTTATTTTCTGCCTTGTAGAATTGTAGAACCACACAATGAAAAGTTAGGCATGCTTAAGTTCACTAAAATTGATAGCTTAAGAATAACTGTGAAGACCACATCCAACCCCTCTGAGATATGGGCTCTTGCCCGTGGGATTTTGAACAAGAAATGTAGAGATCTCAAGAAGCTGGAAGTTCAAACTGGGAGGCAGGTCCCCTGTGAGCTAAACTCCACAAAAACATTTGTATGAAATTCAACTCATGTAACAGTTACCTCCCCTTGGACTAGTATGTAGTCAGGAACACTAAATGGTTCAGCCTGTGGCAAAATGTTTCTTGGGTGTTAGGTAGGGAGCCAAGCCCCAGATCCCAATTAAAGGCACTTTTCCCAATAAAACTACATGTGAAAAACATAGGTTCGAATGTGTCAAGTTGAAGATGAGAGGCATTTTCAGGATTCACTGGTTGACAGGAAGGAGTTAACCTTTTAATCTCCAGTGGTGCAGCTATCCATCGGACCTTCCAGTCAGGTTTTTAAAAACCTCCATCAGCACCCAGAGTAAATGAGAGTCTAGCCATTCATACTGGGGCCTGCATACTGGTAGCAAAGTGGTCCTACTCTCTGAGGGCATGCAGCCCCC
>NW_024837852.1:0-1195 GCF_019175285.1 Sceloporus undulatus
GCATTGTGGGAAATGTTTTGCCTACAAGTCAGTCCTTGTCATGCACCGAAGAGTCCACACAGAAGAGAAGCCATACAAATGCCAGCATTGTGGTAAATGTTTTTCTCAGAAGTCATACGTAGTGACACATAAGAGAGTCCACACTGGAGAGAAGCCATACAAATGCCAGCATTGTGGGAAATGTTTTTCTGACAAGTCAGCCCACCTGAGACACCAGAGAGGCAACACAGGAGAGAAGCCACACAAATCCATGAAGTGAATGAACATTATTTTTATAAAGATGGAATACAAAAATATTTTTTCAATCCAGCGGTGTTTAAAAGCCCTTATGAATTTATTTGTAGAGTTTTTCTGTCCATATGTCTGTTTATGTTTTAAAGTTATGTTTTGTTAAGTTTAGGTTTTAATTGCTACTAGTATAGATAATTGTTTTGAGTTACAAATTTGGCTGGGGCTTATGGGTCATGGTTTAGATTAGTTAGATGGGGGGCTGGGATTTGTTGCAGCTAGCTAGCATAGCAATGATAGCATTCGGAATTTGTGGGATATTATCCAAAGAAAGTTGGGGACCGGTAGTAAGAGAAAGGGAGCTAGCTTCTTCGAATGTATGGGGCAGGGAGAGATTGTGTGTGTGAGAAGGAGGCAAAGTGGGGCTGGTTAATAGTGGGGGATAGATGGTGAAAATTGTGGGTGGGGTTTGGAAGAGGGTGGCATTTAAGGTTTGGGGTTTTAATATATTCTGGTAGTTCTGGCTTAAACACTGAATTTTTGATATGTGTTTACAATAAAGTTCTTTTCTGTTTCAACACACTGGTCTCTTTGATGCACAGAAGTTGTGAATTTGCACAAAACTTTGCCTTCTACAGCTCACTATGATGCTTTAAATGACTATTTCACAGATAATATCTCTCAGATAAGAGCCAAATTGGATGTCAGCATTATTGCAGTGGTTGTAAGTAAGGTGTCCATAAGTAAGATCATACTGGATCAATTTGAATCTGAGGATGTGGACAAGCTCCTTGGATGTGTGAAGAGGAGAACTTGCCCTCTCGACCCTTGCTCTTCATATATCACCTGAGAGATATCACAGATGCATCTCTTAGTTAGGGCTATTTTCCATCTTGATTAAAAGAAGCTGTGGTACGGCTGTTTATGGAGAAGCCTTCCCTAGATCCCTTGGACATGAACAATTACA
>NW_024837853.1:0-1195 GCF_019175285.1 Sceloporus undulatus
CTAGGTTTTTTTTCCCAACCAAATAAATTTTGTTAAATCTTTCTGCCAATTTTGAATTAGTTTTTCTTTTAGTATGATTGGTATTGTTTGGAATAAAAATAATATACCCCACACAACTTGTATAGTCATTTCATAATCAATATCCCTTGCCTCCCCCAAGTCACCATCTGAATGATATTCTCCTTGTCCATGCCCATTTCCCTCCAAGTGTCCCACCACAGATCTGTCCAAGAACATAAGAAATAATAGTACACAAGGAAAAAGAGAACAGCCAATTGGCATCCTCTGGCCTTGGACTGGTGAGGGTTGTTCCCGGGGCAGGCTGAAGGGACCCTTTATAGTGGCACCCACAGCCACAGCTACCAGTCACCACCGTGTTCCTGCCACCGGGAGCCAGGGATGTTAAGAGAAATCACAATAGTACCGTCTCAATTCTTCAGGCAAGGAGCATCAGGCTAAAGTCACAATGGGCCAGTCTCCAGGTATGGAGCACCAGCCTGCACTCATAATAGTCCTGTCTCAATCCATCAAGCAAGGAGCATCAACCTGAGATCACAATGGATTAGTCTCAATCCTTCAGACAAGGAGCATCAGTATGAACACCCAATCGTCCTTCTCAATCCTTCAGGTAAGGAGCATCAGCCTGAAGTCACAAAGAACCAGTCTGAAGTCATTATTGTGACAGGCAATCCTGAAGTCTCCATTGTGACAGGCAATCCTGAAGTCACTATTGTGACAGAAAGAAAATTCAAAATGACCTGAAAAAACTGCAAAGCTGGGCAAAAGCTAATGATATCAGCCTTGTGGGAAATGCTTTGCTCACAGTTCAAACCTTTCAGTTCATCAGAGTGTCCACACAGGAGAAGAACCTTGGAAATGCCATGGAAGTTAAAGTGGTGTCAAATTGGATTACTTCTGCCATGCAGATGCAGCCTATGTGTTGCCACCTAGCCCACCATATAAGCCACCAGATGGCAAGCAGGTGGCCAGGTGGGTCCAAGGCAATGCTCTCCTGGCTCCCTTTGTCACAAGACCCTCTTTTCTCCTCTCTGTCTCCTATTCCCCAGCTCCTGGTGGAGCTTTTGGGGCCAGGATTAAGAAGGGAAGATGCATGTGGGGTATGGAAGGAAACTTGGCAAGCAATTGCTCTGAAGCCAACTTGTTTATTTCAGCCTGAGCTCCATGGATCTCCATC
>NW_024837854.1:0-1195 GCF_019175285.1 Sceloporus undulatus
GTCCACACAGGAGAGAAGCCACACAAATCCCAGTAGTGAACTAATATTATTTTTGTCAATAACAAATACAAAAAATGTATTTTCAATCCAGTGGTGCTAAGAAAAGGCCTTTGTGATTTTGCTTGTAAGGTTTGTCGATCTATATGTCTGTTCATGTTTTAAGGTTGTAATTTGTTAAGTTTAGGTTTTCATTGCCAATAGTATATGTAGATAATAACTTTGGGTTGTAAATTGTGGGTCGTGGTATAGTTTAGGTAGTTTGGGAGGGCTGGGATTTGTTATATCTGGCTTTATGAGTCATGGAAATGATAGCTTTTGCAGTGTGTGGGATGTTGGGTGAAGAAAGTTGGAGGTTGGTATTAAGAGAAAGGGCTAATTTGTGGGAATTGGTAAGGGGCCTTGTTACCTGTGGGGCATAGACTGTGGGAATTGGAGGTGGGGGCTATATTTGGAAGAGGGTCATATTTTAGGTTTTGGGGTTTTAATATTGTTTGGACTGGAGTGGGCAGTTCTGGCTTAAACACTGAATTTCTATGTGTTCTCAATAAAGTTCTTTGCTCTTTCAACTCACTGGACTCTTTGATGCACAGAAGTTCTGAATTTGCCCAAACTGAAACTTTCTTCTCTCCTCAGTCCTCAGCTCCATTCCCAGCCATAAGAACAGCAGAGGCAAACACACACACACACAAACATACAGGATACACAGACAGAGCTTTATTTCCAAACTAGAGTCTTTCTTTCCTGCCTTTCCTTCCTGAATCCAGCTCTGCACCTTGGGCTCCATTGTGGTGTCCTCAAAGGAAGAAAGGAGGGAAGGAAGGGGCGGCCCCTGAACTCCCGGTGCATACCTTCCTTTCCCACAAAGTCCACCAGCAGAATAAGAAGCAGCAGCAGCAGCCTGACCCTAGCAATCCTTGTGCATAAATTCACAAATAAAGGGATTCATGTCATATTGTGACCCATTGTGACCTGAGTCTGCTGCTCCTTACCTGAAGGATTGAGACAGGACTGTTGTGATCTCACCCTGAGGTTCCTTGCCTGAAAGACTGAGATGGGACTATTATGGCTTCAGGCTCATGCTCTTTACCTGAAGGATTGAGATTGGCCCACTGTAACTTCAGTCTGATGCTGCTTGCCTGAAAGATTGAGACGGGACTATTGTGACTTAAGGCTGGTGCTTCTTACCTGGAGGTTT
>NW_024837855.1:0-1195 GCF_019175285.1 Sceloporus undulatus
GACATAGCTATGTTATCATATGCATTTGTTCAGCACAGGAGTTTGTCCATATTTTTGTTGAAGAAACTAAGCTCCAAAACACACTGCAAGAATAATCCAGTTTGAGACTGGGTCAGTGCTAAGGAATTGTGGGAACTGTAGTTTGTTGTGGCACCAGAAACAGAGAAAGATAAATGTCTCTCAAAACTACAGTTTCCTGAATTCCCTAACATTGAGCCAGGGCAGTTAAAGTGGTCTCAAAATGGATTATTTCTGCAGTGTGTTTTGGACCTAAATTTTCATATTATACATTTAACACATTACAAACTGAGTAAAAGCTAACCCTGGGAGCCAGTGTGGTGTAGTGGTTTAAGTGTTGGATTATGAGTCTAGGGACCAGGATTCAATTCCATGCTCATCCATAAAAGCCACTCGGTGACCTTTGGAAAATCACATGTGCTCGGTCTCAGAGGAAGACAGTGGTAAACCTCCTCTGAACAAATATTGCCAGGAAAACCCATGATGGGGTTACCATAACCATTTTCATGATAGGGTTACCATAACCATAAAATGGAGGGGGTTAGCTGTTGTGTGCCTTCAAGTCATTTCCAGAGTTGAAGGCACACAACAACTAACCCCATCCATTTTATGTTTAGTCAAATTCCAGAAAAGTTAAATTGAAATCTGTCCAAATTATGTTTAAAATAATAGTAACGGTAGTAGTATTGGTACTTGGCATGTAACAATGTTCAGCACTGAAAGAGTTAAACGTAAAGAGTGGTGGTAAAGTTAAATAGTGTTTTGGTGACTAAAGCTATGGTCACACTGTAGAACTAATGCATTTTGACACTGCTTTAACTATAATGGATCCATCCAATGGAATCCTGGGATTTGTAGTTTGTTGTGGCACCAGAGTTCTCTGACAGAGAAGGCTAAATATCTCACAACACTAAAAATCCCACAATTCCATAGTCTTGAGCCATGATAGTTAAAGCAGTGTCAAACTGCATTAATTTTGCAGTATAGATGCAGTCCTAAAGTCTCTTACTATCATATCCATTATACTAACTCTTCTGAGATGTAGACAGATACTGTATTCCTAGGAACTGCCCCACCTCTTCTTTCCACCCCCCCCCCCTTATTTTCTCAATTCTATAAAAATAATATCTGCTTAGTCTTCTTCTGTCCTGTCCCTGCTTAGCCTAGTTTAGTTTAG
>NW_024837856.1:0-274 GCF_019175285.1 Sceloporus undulatus
GCTTTCAGATTTCCCAAGTCCTTCAATGCGAACTTCTGAGACAATTCTTTTTGTACCTCTTGCACTTCTTGTTCTGAATTAGCTGTTACACAAAGATCATCCACATAAATTACAAGAAATACCCCTCCTCTAGTGTAAACACAAGCATCTGCAACACTTCTTTTAAACCCAAGCCTTTCAAGCTCAGCATGAATACACTGATTCCAGCAACGTGCACTTTGCTTCAAGCCATACAATGCTTTGTTCAACTTACACACTTTTGTCTCAGTATCAC
>NW_024837856.1:374-1195 GCF_019175285.1 Sceloporus undulatus
TGTCTAATCCAAACTATCTCTCCAGACAAATCAGACAATGCAGCAAATTCTGCTTCGGAAGTACTAAGTGCTACACAATTCTGTTTTCTACTTCTCCAAACAACTGGACTACCTGCAAACTTAATCACAATTCCTGTTATTGACTTCTTTTCTGCCTCACTTGCAAAAGAACTATCTGCGTAACACACTAGATTCTCTTCACTTCCTTGAAACACAAGCTTCTTGTTCTTGCTACCTTTCAAATACCTCAAAACATGTTTCACAGCTGTCCAATCATCCCCCTTTGGACTATTTGCACTTCTACTCAATCTTTTTCTTCTGACTCAACAGACATCTGCCATCATCTGTCCACTCTACCTCTATCCCTAGGTAATCTTTCAGATTTCCCAAGTCCTTCAATGCAAACTTCTGAGACAATTCCTTTTGTACCTCTTGCACTTCTTGTTCTGAATTAGCTGTTACACAAAGATCATCCACATAAATCACAAGAAATACCCCTCCTCTAGTGTAAACACAAGCATCTGCAACACTTCGTTTAAACCCAAGCCTTTCAAGCTCAGCATGAATACACTGATTCCAGCCACGTGCACTTTGTTTCAAGCCATACAATGCTTTATTCAACTTACACACTTTTGTCTCAGTATCACTACCAAAACCAGGAGGTTGTTCCATGTAAATTTCCTCCTCAAGCTTAGCATTTAGGTAAGCCGTCTCAAAATCAAAATGCCTTACCACTTTTCTTTGCCTCACAGCTAATGCAAGCACTAATCTCAAACTTTCTGGCTTTGCAGTAGGTGAGAAAGTTTTGTCAAAATTCTCAA
>NW_024837857.1:0-1195 GCF_019175285.1 Sceloporus undulatus
TGCTTTCTTATAGCTATGCTTTCTACATTCCTCTAAAATATCTTCTGATTTAACTTCCCTTTATCTCCTTTGAGTCCACCCTCTTTAGCTTATTTACTAAGACTAGACAGTTTAATATACATATTCAGCTTCTCCTACAGCAATGGGTTAAGTCACCCTTTCCCTCTATCATATTAGTTATTCTTCCAGATTTCTATTTCATATTGTATAATTCTCTCAGTTTTATCCATATTTTATTCTCTTCTTCCATTTCCTCACCCCTTAACTTCATAGTCATATTGTCCGTTTCAATTACATTTAAACTTCTCCAACCAATCCTCTATCTTGGGGGTTTCTTCATTTCTCCAATATTTAGCTAGAGTAATTCTTGCCGATGTTATTAAATAAAGCAATGATTTCAATTTTTGTCTTAATATTTTTCCCTCTACTATATTTAATAGACACATTTCTGGTAGTAATGGGAAATCCAGTTGTATAATTTTCTTTATCCTCTTGTGCACTTCTATCCAATATTTCTTTATCTTGGGGCATATCCACCACATATGAAAAAAACTTCCCACACTTTTTCCACACTTCCAACAATTTGCTTTTTCTTTTTTATATATTTTTGCCAATCTACTAGGAGTTATATACCACCTATATAACATCTTTTAAAAATTTTCTTTTATGTCTGAACATAAAGTGAATGTTAAATCTTTTCCCCATGCTCTTTCCCAAGTTTCAATTTGTATATTTTTACCTAAATTTTGCATCCATTGTATCATACAATGTTTTTCTTGTTCCAATTCTAATTTTAGTATTAATTTATAAAATTTCGATAGTCTTTTTCCTCCTTTATCTGATATTACTAAATCTAATTCCGTCTTTATATTTGTAATTCCAAATTGTTTCATATCTAATTTATATTTATCTCTGAGTTGAAAATATAGATACCAGTTGATTTTATATCCTTCTTTATTTAATTGTTCCATTGTTTTCATTACTAGTTCTCCCTTTTCCTCTTTTAAAATGTCCTTATATCTATACCAATCCTGTCCTTCTATTTTCCCTTTTTTTAATATTGCCTCATGTGGAGAAGCCCAGTCAGGTAATGCTCTATATATTTTCTCTTTGTATAGCGTCCATACTTTCCACAAAGTTTTCCTCAGTATATGATCTTTAAATTCTTTATTAATTTCTGTTTTCCCCCACCACA
>NW_024837858.1:0-1195 GCF_019175285.1 Sceloporus undulatus
GGAATGCACTTTGCAACAACTTAACTGACCTGAGGAGAAAGGAGGAAATGGGAGGAGGAGAGTGAAATAGGACATTTTTTAAGCCCCTGAAAAAATGAGGAGACAGAGGATTAACCAGGACTCTCTCTGCCAAACTGGGACAGTATCTTCTTCCCTTGCTTTCATGATCCAGCCCAGACACAGATGAAAATAACAGTCAGGATGGCAACTTACCAAAGAGCTGTTAACCCTTGGCAGCCTCTTTCTGTTGGAGCCCAGCTCTGTCTGCTTGGCCTTTGTGTTGGCCATCAGGTGGGCAGGGGGATCCTGGTGGCCCTGGACTTTGGTCACTTCTAGGAAACAATGTCCCAACGCTGTGTACAAGGGGATCGCAATGAAGTTCCTGAGAAAAGAGACCGGGGTAAGACTTGGTTTAGCAAGAAACCCTGCAGCAGTCAAAGACACAGAGAACAGCATCCTGCTGATGACATATGCAGGTAACATATGCCTCCTTTGGGCTGATGTAGGGGTGACCATCCCCTTCCTCCCTCTGCACCAAACAAAACCCCCTGGACCTAGCACAGACTCACTGCATCTCCCCTACACAACAGTTACTCCATGCCTTGTGAGAGTAGCTGGGGATCAGGGGATGGGGAATTGGAAAGGGTCCTGACTATGTCCTCATAGCTGGATGTGAAATGAATGCATTATCTGCTGAAACCTGCAGAGGTCCACAATGCCCTCAGAGGAAGATTTCTTCATTTTGCTTCTGACTACAGAAACACAGCTGGATGCTTCTGTAATACCTCACACCAACACTCTCAACAGGCATGGAATGGCCATGCAGGATGGCTTCCACAACTGTATGGTAGGACCTGGGTCAGTGAATGGCCAGTTGTAGCCTGATTCCACTCGGAGCAACACTGGAGCATAGAGGGTTCTGCTGGGTCAGGCTGTCTGGCCTGTTGGTTCCTCATTATCCCAATGGCCAAACTCTCTATGCTCCAGTGTTTCTCTGGGTGGAATGAGTCTACAAATGGCCCTTCCCCAGGGAGGCCCCCGGTCAAGAAGGGCAGGAAAGGAGCTCTCTCTTCTCAGGCTGCTCCCCTTCCATGGGATCCAGGCCTTCTCCCAGGATCAGGGGGCACCAGAGGATTGAGCTGATGGAAAGGGAGCACCCAATTCCCATGGCAGCGTTTTGCATGCAGAGAAGTCA
>NW_024837859.1:0-484 GCF_019175285.1 Sceloporus undulatus
CGGTTTGGGCCCCCACCCGTGCCTTGCTCCCGGTTTGGGGGCCTGCTACGGCCATTGCTGCTGCCGCGCCAACCCTCCTCCTCCTCCGGCTCCACCTTCCTCCTCTTCCTCGGCGGCAGAAGCTCTGCCGCAACTGTGCCCCCACTGGGAGGGCTTGCGCGCTGCCCAGGCCTCAGCAGGGGTCAGTGGCAGCGCGCGCGCCTGCCCCGCTTCCCTGCGTGCGCATGCGCGCGCCTGCCTTGCTTCCCTTCCTCCCGCGCCAGCCATCATAAGGAGGAGGAGGGGGGAGAGGAGGAGGAGGAGGAAGGAGCCAGAGGAAGGGTGCCTGAAGGCCAGGGCAGAATTGGGCCAGAGGAGGAGGAGGAGGAGGAAAGCTGAGTCAGTGGCCATTAGGTCTGCCTTGGTATTTTGGGTTTTTTAAATTATATTTAAAAATATAAAATACTTATTTTATTTAATTTTTTAAATTTTTATTATTGCTTTT
>NW_024837859.1:584-1195 GCF_019175285.1 Sceloporus undulatus
TTTATTTTATTAATTTTATTATTGCTTGTTTTTGTTTTATTTTATTAATTTTATTGCTTGTTTTTGTTTTATTTCATTAATTTTATTATTGCTTGTTTTTTATTTTATTACATTAATTTTTATTATCAGATATATACATCCCTGCCATGTTTTTTATTTATTTTTTCATTATTTTTTATTATTAAATATATGCAAGTGCATTTTTTTGTGTATTTATGGTGATTTGAATGCTAACAAGTCTGCTTTTCTTGGCCAATTATGATGATGATGATGATGATGATGATGATGATGATGATGATGATGATGATGATGGTGATATTGATATCAACAAATCTCTGAGGCACGGCCAATGTAACTTGCTGTGATTTTTACAAACGCATGCGCATTGAAGAAAAACCACAGTCCCTTGCCCAAGTACACACTTCTGAGAAGTAAAGTTGAACCCGAGGGCAAGTCCATTTCTGCCATCTGTCTAAGAATAATGCCAAAATGTCCTCCATTTTGATCATGCCTAAAAACATGCATTTATACTAACATTTTTAAAAAAAACCTTAAATTTTTGCGCATCCTCCATTTTTATAAAAATGTGTCCTACATTTGAAAATGTTGTC
>NW_024837860.1:0-1195 GCF_019175285.1 Sceloporus undulatus
TAAAAATTATTTAATTATTTATTTTTTGGCTTCGGCCCCCCAGTTGTCTGAGGGACAGCAACCCGGCCCCCGGCTCAAAAAGGTTGCCTACCCCTGGTTTAAAGGATAAATAAAACATTCTAATAAGAAACTCCCTTGCCTACGTATTAAAAGCCTGCTTAAACAAAAAGGTCTTTGCTTGCCAGCAAAAGAAAAGCAGGGTGGGGGACAGTCTAGCCTCCCATGGATGGGAGTTTGAGAATGGGAGCAGCCACTGAGAAGGCTCCTTCTTGTGTCCTCACCAAGCAAGCCTGTGATGATGGTGGGACCAAGCAAGCCTGTGATGATGGTGGGACCAAGATAAAGCCTCCCTCTGGAGATCTTAAGACTATGCCAGGTTCATATGGGGAGATGCAATCTTTCAAATGGGCTGAACCGAAGCCATGTAGGGCTTTATCGGTCATGACCAGCACTTTGAATTGTGCCTGGAAATAAACTGGTAGCCAGGGAACCTGTTTTAACAAGAAATGTATATGCTCCCTACCCTGTAACTGGCTCTGATCAGCATTCTAGCCATAGCATTTTGGACCCATTTTCAAACAGTTTCCAAAGACAGCCCCATGTAAAGTGTTTGGTAAAGGTTTTCCCTTAACAAGATTGTCTAGTTAAGACTGACTGTAGGGGGCAGTGCTCATCTCTTTTAATAAGCCGAAGAGCCAGCATTGTCAAAGACAAATCACATGGCCAAACTGATGGCACAGAATGCTGCTACCTTCCCATAGAAGTGGTACCTATTTATCTACCTGCATTTTTCTATGTTTTTGAACTGAAGCTGGGTCTAGTGACGGTTGCTCACCCACCACACGGTGCCAGGGCCTTCAACTGCTGATCTGCCTACAGTAGTCTAAATGGGATGTAATCAAGGCACGTGTCACCATGGCCAGATCTGATGTTTCAAGGAACAGGTGCAGATGGTGCACTAGTTTTAGCTGTGCAAATGCACTCCTGGCTGCTGAAACCTGGGCATCCAGGCTCACAGTTGAATCCAGATGCACACCCAAGCTATAAACCTGCATGTTCAGGGGAAATGCAATCCCATTCAGCATAGGAAGAGTCTCTATTCACTGATCTGCCTTTCAACTGGCCAGGAGTAAGTCTGTCTTGTTTGGGATGTTTCTTTCTTTCTTTCTTTCTTTCTTTCTTTCTTTCTTTCTTT
>NW_024837861.1:0-332 GCF_019175285.1 Sceloporus undulatus
GGAATGCAAAATGGACATTGGAAGGCAAAATTGACGTTGGAACACAAAATGGACGTTGGAACGCAAAATGGACGTTGGAATGCAAAATGAACGTTGGAACACAAAATGAACGTTGGAACACAAAAATGGACGTTGGAACACAAAATGGATGTTGGAACGCAAAATGGACGTTGGAACACAAAATTGACGTTGGAACACAAAACGGATGTTGAAACACAAAATGGACCTTGAAACGCAAAATTGATTTTGGAACGCAAAATAGACGTTGGAACGCAAAATGGACGTTGGAATGCAAAATGGACATTGGAAGGCAAAATTGACGTTGGAACACA
>NW_024837861.1:432-763 GCF_019175285.1 Sceloporus undulatus
AAAATTGACGTTGAAACGCAAAATGGACGTTGGAACGCAAAATGGACATTGGAACGCAAAATAGACGTTGGAACGCAAAATTGACATTGGAACACAAAATGGACGTTGGAACGCAAAATGGACGTTGGAACGCAAAATGAACGCTGGAACACAAAATGAACGTTGGAACACAAAAATGGACGTTGGAACACAAAATGGACGTTGGAACGCAAAATGGACATTGGAACGCAAAATGGACGTTGGAACGCAAAATAGATGTTGGAACGCAAAATTGACGTTGGAATGCATAATGGACGTTGGAACACAAAATTGGCGTTGGAACACAAAATGG
>NW_024837861.1:863-1195 GCF_019175285.1 Sceloporus undulatus
GGAATGCAAAATGGACATTGGAAGGCAAAATTGACGTTGGAACACAAAATGGACGTTGGAACGCAAAATGGACGTTGGAATGCAAAATGAACGTTGGAACACAAAATGAACGTTGGAACACAAAAATGGACGTTGGAACACAAAATGGATGTTGGAACGCAAAATGGACGTTGGAACACAAAATTGACGTTGGAACACAAAACGGATGTTGAAACACAAAATGGACCTTGAAACGCAAAATTGATTTTGGAACGCAAAATAGACGTTGGAACGCAAAATGGACGTTGGAATGCAAAATGGACATTGGAAGGCAAAATTGACGTTGGAACACA
>NW_024837862.1:0-1195 GCF_019175285.1 Sceloporus undulatus
TTTCTTTAAGTTTCAAATCTATGATTGCCTTTTCATCCAGCTCAATATCCTCTTTATTCTTTATTTTTGTCACTTCATTCTCCAACTTTTCATTTCGAAATTCTAAAATTTCAACCCTTTGCTTTGTCTTTTGTGTATCAATAAGTAATTTGTCCACAGTCTGATTTATTTCTCTCAAATCTTCTCTAATCTCATGTTTAATTTCTTTCTTAAAATTTGAAAGCTCCTTTGACAAATTATTCATATTAAGATTTAATTTCTCTATTTTTTCTAGAATTAACTCATTCATATCTAAAACTTTATCCAGTGACAGTCTTCCTTGATTTATATTCTGAGGATTTCCTTTCTGTACTTGTTTCCTTGTATTCATTATCAATTTAGGCCCCAATCTATTTTCCTACTCAGATTGGACCCCAGCTAACTCAATGCCACTCAATATCTATGGTTCTTAAAATATTGCATTTCAGAATTTAAGTCAATATAAAGAAGAGAGAAGAGAAAAACAATTCAACCTAAATTATTTCAAAGTGGGTTAGTCTTACCTTCTATATATTATATTTTCAATCCAATAACCACCCTTCCTCCCGTCCGTTACAATTTACTATTTGTGTTTACAGCTTATGTTCTAAGTACAGTGGTACCCCGGGATACCAAATACCCAGGTTACGAAATTTTCGGGATACGAAAAAATCCCATAGGAAATAATTGTTCCGGGTTACGAATGTTTTTTCGGGTTACGAAAAAACTTTTGGTGCTTTTTTCGGCTTTTTCGCACGGAATCGCGGCTTTTCCCCATTAGCGCCTATGGCAATTCGGCTTACGAAGGCTTTTCGGGTTACAAACGGTGCCACGGAACGAATTAATTTCGTAACCCGAGGCACCACTGTATCTATAATTCATTAAGCCGTCACCCTCTTTCTTCCAGGTTCCATTCCGCCACAGCAGTTCCTTTCCGTTGCCTCTCTATATTAGTCTTTATCTACTCCCGGTCCTCCAAGCCTTCTTCTTTCCTCACACCCCTTCACTTCCACT
Source organism: Sceloporus undulatus (assembly GCF_019175285.1). NCBI lineage: Eukaryota > Metazoa > Chordata > Lepidosauria > Squamata > Phrynosomatidae > Sceloporus > Sceloporus undulatus. Next base: position 1,033 of record NW_024837862.1, read on the forward strand.
TGCGTCACGTTGCCTCTTTATATTAATCGTTGTCTGCTCCCAGCCCTCCAAACCTTCTTCCTTCCGCAAACCCGTCACTTCCGCTCACATCGCGTTGCCTCTCTATATTGATCGTTGTCTGCTCCCAGTCCTCCAAACCTTCTTCCTTCTTCCTTCCACAAAC
>NW_024837863.1:0-1195 GCF_019175285.1 Sceloporus undulatus
CACCTCGCGACGTCATAGAGGCACCGTTTAAAGAAGCTCCATTTTGGAGCTTCTTTTTCGATCCGTTCGGGAGCCGTGCGGTGTGGCTGCTGCGGCTCCCGCACGGAATAAATGGCGGCAGCGGCAGACCGCCTCAAAGCAGCGGTTTATAACCCACCATTGACACCAATTTAGCTGTCATAGCTGGGATTTACAGTTTTGTGAGGCACCAGCACTCTTTGGCAGAGAAGGCTAAAGGCCCCATACAGACTGCCAAAGTAAAGCTGCTTCGGGTCACTTTGGAGGTATGCTGTTTAAATGACACACACACCTTAAGAGGCCAGAACCTGTGCCAAAGCTGTGCTCCAGTCCTTAGGACTGGATTGTGGCTTTCGCATGGCTTCCGGACTCTTAGGACGCATGCATCATTTAAACAGCAAACCTCCAAAGTGACCCGAAGCAGCTTTATTTTGGCTTGTTTGTATGGGGCCTAAAGACTTTTAAAATCTACAAATCCCAGGATTCCATAGGATGGAGTTGCAGCACTTAAAGTGCTGTTAAACTGCAGTATTTCTACATTGTAGGTGCACCCTTAAGCAACCATCTCAAACAAGATGAAGGCCCATGATCCTACACCACCATTTGACTCCTCTTGTATAGTATTTGTCATTGAAATTCAGGACCCTGTATAATTATTCTGCCCTTTTGGTGTGCTTTCTAAAGGTGTTACTGCAATGAGATTTTGTTGAACTTTGCTGGCCAAAACAGCAACTAGGGAATCTGGTAGACGTAATTGAAGAATTATTCTGAACCCTAATCTGAAGAGAATTCTGATAGTTTAGCTTTGAGTTTCATAGTAGCTCTTCATCTGCATTACACAAATGTGAGAGGAGAAAATGTTTGATCTAGGGAATTTATGGGTGATATATAATATGAGTTACCCAGGATAAACTCTAAGTCTTTGAACTTGAATTTGGCCCCAGCTGTCTTACAGCTTCTCTCACCACATAATAGCTCTTTCTGCTTCCCTAAAGCCACAACCTGACCCACTCCAAAACACAATTGATCCAGCTGAACATGATTTATACTAATGGTGCTTTAACCACTGTCCAATATACTTCATTTCTTCCAACTCATCCATAGACTTTTGTGATTAATTATAAGGAGTTTGTTAGGATAAAAGCACACCGAAGAGCAGAAATACCAATGATTACTC
>NW_024837864.1:0-1195 GCF_019175285.1 Sceloporus undulatus
TATAATATACAATATAACAAACAATTTAGGCTATGGCTGGGATATTGATGACAGATTAGGATACTGACTATTCCAACACATACAGTACATTTATCCACAAAAGAATTATGGTGCACTTAGCCATTTCTTGCCAAATTTCACAGGCAAATGTCATTTAAAAAAAAAACAGTTCTGGGGAGCACTCTGGACTTGAGGCCCAATGGGCCCACTCCCAATTTAGATCCAGAGATGGTCTCCCATATCCCCAACATTTCACCGACAAGAAAAGCAAGGCACATGTGGAGAAGCAGCACCAGAAGGTGGTGAGGATGGCCAAGGTTGTTTAGGAGGAAGATCACACAAGCGGGGAAGGGCACAGTAGTTTGCTTTTGCCCAACCCCCCGGCAAAGGAAGACCCTTGCAACTTATATCCTCTCCTCTCTCCCCTTTTGAGTTGATGAGGTGCAAACTCCTTGGAAGTCATTTTGCAGCAGCTGAAATGAGTTGAGGAGAAGGGGGAAAGTGGGAGGAGGAGAGAGAAACCGGAACATTTTTGAAAGCCCCTGAAAAAGTGGGGTGACAGGACAATATGTTCTCCACTTGCTTTCATGAGCTGGCCCAGTAGTGACACAAATGAAACTAATAGTCAGGATGGCTACTCACCAAAGAGTTGTACTTGGACAGCCTCTTTCTCTTGGAGCACAACTCCCTCTGCTTGGCCTCTGTGTTGGCCGTTAGGTGGGAAGGGTGTCCTGGTGGCCCTGCACTTGGGTCTCTTCCAGCAAAATATGCCCAAAGCTGTGTACAAGGAGGCCGAGATGAAGTTCCTGAGAAAAAAGTTTAGGGTTAGGCTTGGTTTGTCAAGAAACCCTGCATCACTCAAAGACACAGAGAACAGCATGCTGCTAGTGAGATACGCAGGTGACATATGCCTCCTTTGGGCCAATGCAGAGGTGGATATCCCTTTCCTCCCTCTTCACCAAACAAAGCCCCCTGGACCTAGCATAGATTCACTGCAGCTCCCCTACACAAGAGATACTCCATGTTAAAATGCTTTTGGTCTTGCTATGTTGCTCAGCACGTGAGGCAACACATTAACGTATGGTGCCAGATTCTGCACCTTGACTGTAGTCAGTAGCTTGTGAGCTGAAGAAACACCTGTCGCTTTCTCAATGAGCAAAGAGACCCTGTAATCTTCTCTCAGATGAGGCTTTTA
>NW_024837865.1:0-1195 GCF_019175285.1 Sceloporus undulatus
CCTCGGATTTGTGAAGGATTATTCAATAGAATAAATGAGAAAACAAGATGGAATGAAGCCTCGTTTCGAACAGAAGTCAGGTATGTTTATATAGCAGCTTCATAACTGTACATTAACCGTGTAGTCTGACTGACTTTACCTTCCCTTTTTTGTTGTCTCTCCCTTCGCTCATTTGATAGAGCATGTTTATTCAAGAGGGGGAAAGAAGTAAAGGGTTATGACAGAGTAAATAATGGATTCCAGTCTTGATTTCATTACCTTTCAGTCCAGTGATCGTGCACTGTTTGAGTATTTATAATTCATTTAAAATCCATAAGTTAATTTCTCATTATGGTCTTTTCTAGCACCTCTCGAAGGCTTAAGTTAATTTCTATTAGGTAGTGCTTATAGTCTCAGCTTCACCGAAGATAGAGACAGTGCTGAGTTTACAGCTGGAGTTTATCTTTTTAAAATGATCAAACATTTCTGCTCATCTGGATGTCTGGATTCCTTGAGGCTATTCCAGGTTCATCCTAATGCCACCATATCATGTGATACAGCTTCATTTGAATATCTCCATGGGGCTACCATAGAAGGCACATACTATATTTGTATAACCTTCCTCCTTCATTATACTAGGGTTGTTGTTGTTATTATTATTTCTTATTCGCCTCTCCCCATGGATCGAGGCTAGGAACAACCACAATTAACAAACAACGTCAGTTAAAACACACATCAGGTTAAAAGGACAAATAAGATGTATGCATATTAAAACATTCATCATTTAAAAATTCACAGTTTAAAAATCATCTGGATAAGTCTGCCAGAAGAGACTGGTCTTTAATGCTCTTTTAAATTTGGACGATGTTTTCAGCTGTTGACTCTCTCCCAGCAGGTCATTCCACAGTCTAGGGGCAGCTGGAAAAAAATCCTCTGGCTGACAGTTGCCAACCTAGTTTTGGCTGACTGGAGTAAATGTCCACCAGAGGACTTGAGTTCACAGGGTGTATAGTACGGGAGGAGACAATCCTGTAGTGACAGGATCAGAAAACACGATACAGATAACATAACTCGATGTCAGGTCAGTTTTTCTTCACACCCCACCACCACTATTTTGTAACATCTTTGTAACATCTAACAACACATAAATATCTGTGTAGAGATCTTCAAAGATCACATACGTTTTGGTGGTCTTTTGGTTAGCTTAATAAAGATA
>NW_024837866.1:0-1195 GCF_019175285.1 Sceloporus undulatus
AGGTTTGGGACTCTGCCAGGAGGGCAGATGGGGGCATTAACCCTTGGTCTCCCCCTTCCTTCCCATCTCTGGCCCCAATGGCATCCAGGACCCTAACAGGTGTGGGGGATCCTTTTGCAGACTGGGAAACACATGGTGGTGTTGCCAGGGCTCCTGCACATTCCTTTTGAATTCTTATAATGAGATGGTGTCTAAGGAGGCAGAGGATTCTTCCTCTGTGTTGCACAGACACATGGCTGTAAAGAAAGCTGGACTTGGCCCAGCAGGAGCTGAAGCTTCCAACTCTAAAATGATCTTTTTTGGCTGCCACAGAACATCCCACAAAAAAGCACAAAATGGCTTCATGTCCTCCCCAGAGAGAGCATGGCCTCTGCCACCCACTTCTAAACAGAGGCTGGAGGGCCATCTATCGGGAATGCTTTGATTGAGAGTTCCTGCATGGCAGAATGGGGTTGGACTGGATGGCCCTTGGGATCTCTTCCAACCCAAGGATACTATGGGAGAGCAAATGGATACAAATCCTCCTGTGTTCCCTCGCCAAAAATTACAACAACAAAAAAGGTTAAACCACTTGTGGATATCATGGGTGGAGAGTTCCCTTCACCCCCAATTGTGTTTGACTGCCCCAAACCATGGCACTCTTAAGAGAAAAGCTTGAGCGCTTGGCCTCTCCTTTCCATCAGAGATTATCCTTTCTCAGGACGCAGACTTACCTCAGGTAAATGTAGAGCCATGGCCCACAGCAGTCCCTCTGCCCTTCCCAGCTACCTATGCAAGTGGGAGGGAGTTGAGGACCAAGCTAGCTTCTATCATGCAGCCAGGTTACTATCAAGCCTGCCTGAAATTAAAAGCGCTAAGCTGTAAACCCCAGCTTGACGTTGGGGCTGTTTTAAACATAAATAAAACAAAGTGCCCTGTGAGTATCAGGGCTACACTACAGGCCATATGCAGCTATCTACCCATGATTAGCAATGGTCTTCAGTCACTGCTAACTTAAGAACAGTTTCCTCAGTGCTTGTAAAAAGCCACTGCCCAGGCAGCCTCCCTTGATGGGGCAAATAAAGGAGGAGAGAGCCCCCACATCAACAGGGCTGTGGGCTCAGATTTACAAGAGATACTGGTTAACCTTTCTGGTGTTCATTTTATTAATGTTAGCACATGAGGTTTGAGTTGTGCTGTTTTCTGCTCACCCCCC
>NW_024837867.1:0-1195 GCF_019175285.1 Sceloporus undulatus
TTGTGGTCCCTCAGTGGGATGTCTGGAGCATCATTCTGCCTCAGAGAAATGCTCTGAAGGTGCCACAAATCATGAACTTTTTCTGCCTCCATTTTAGACAACCGGAGCCAATGGAGGACTGCGCTGAGGAGGAGGAGTACCGGGATACGATTGGCCCCTTGCCGGTAAGGAAAGAATCTGGCTGACCTTCAGAGGGGGTCCTCTTCTTATTTAGTTATTCATTTTTGAAAGATACACACTCACACACGCACACAGTGGGGCCTTCTTGTCCGCTGGGGTTTGGTTCCAGCATGTCCCATTCACTGTGATGGCAGAGTAAAATGGTGTCCCTTATATAAAATGGCAAGTCAAGGTTTGCTATTTGGAAGTGGTACTTTTTAGGAATATTTTCAAGCCGTGTATCCTTGTAGAAAAAACCCGTGGATAAGGAGGGCGCACTGTGTGTATTTATACATCTTTTGCCCTTCTGGACCCAAGACCAAGAATGTCTTGAGAAGGGACCGTGATCTGTGGCCAGGCAGGGAAGGGTCCTGACCTCCTCCTTTTCCAGGACGTTTCCACCTCCTGACCAGGAGAAATCCCAAAATGTCTTCCAGTTATGAGCATAACGATGAGGCCCATTGAGCAGGGTGGCCATGGCACCTTCCAGGACACGCCCTACGTTTCAGACGTGTGGAGACTTAGAAGGTGGCAGTTACCTAATTTTGCCCCTCTCTTCCCTCCCCAGAGAAAGAAGTCTCTGACTCCTTTTTGCGACTGGTTCTGCCATCTGGATCCTACAGTGAGGAAGTTAGCCGTAGATGTTGCAGCCAAGCAAAATTTGGAATTCATTCTGGCTCACTATTTAGAGTCACCCAAAAGGTAGGTGGACTGCCTCTTAGTCTCCCTTGCATCCCTGGGGCCCCTGGGCCTATATACCTTCTCTGGGGCTGGAAGTCCAGTAAGGATGCGACTTCCCTCTCCTTCCCTTGATAGCATCTGTGAAAAGCTCCTGCTTCAAGTCCTCAGTTCTCCATCTTGCGACCAGGAGCATGCACTGCTATTCCTCATGGCCGAGGTGATGGAATCCTCCTGGTTGAGGAAGGTAGGGACGTCACCCAGAAGGGGTCTTTCCTGCTGACCCTCACATGGCTGCTCCATGCGGAGCCAATTCAAAGGCTGCACCTTGTCTTTGAGAATTGGGGAGGAGGGCAGG
>NW_024837868.1:0-1195 GCF_019175285.1 Sceloporus undulatus
GGGGGAGGCTGAAGACTGGCAAAACTACCACCTTAGAAAAAAAGCTAAATAAATCAATATATATTTACTTGTCCTTTGGCCTTTCCTTCAAAGTGATACAATTTTCTCCTTTACGTTGTAATTCTTTTAATTGGTTTTCATGATCTCTTCTTTCCAAAGAAGCCCTTTCATTTTCTAGATTTGAATGTGGAGATTTCTAACTTATGGTGTAGGCCTTTAATGTTCATGAAGTATCAGCATGTATATAACCTAAATACCCTAAAGACAACGATCCTTTCTGATTTTGGAAGCTAAGTAGGGTCAGTCCTGATCAGTACTTGGATAGGAAAATACCATTTCATACCAGGTATTGTGTAGGATATATTGTACAGGAAGGAGATGGCAAAACCATTGGTGAGTATTCCTTCTCTGAGAAAGTCATATGCAATTGATACAGTCGCCATAAATTGATAGGTGACTTGAAGGCACATACAAACACATCTGTATGTATAGTCAAATCATTCCAATCTAGCATGGGGGAACCACATGAGAAATGTGTCTATATGTATTTCTCAGTATATAATTGCCTAAATTCCACTATGCTTTCTCATCTTTTGATTATAATGTTGCCAAGAAACTCTTCAAATGGTCATGGTTTCCAAGTGGAGTCATACAGTGAAATTTGTTAGAAAGCTTGCAGACATATATACTGGCGGAGAAATGCAAAGGAATGTATATCATAGATGTATAAAGTCACAAACATAGTAAAGACGATAATAAAAAGACCAGAAAGTCTCATATTTTGTTTCTATTTTTTTTGTTTTGTTTTAGGTATCCATACAGGTTTTGTTTATCCCAGAATATTTTCTTTCAGCTCCAGATATGATCTGAGACTTTTTATAACAGTTCTCCAGGTCAGTTTATTTTAATCCCATTCTTGATGTACCCTAATAATCAATCAATCGGAGCACAAGCCTGGGCAAAAGTGCCGTTGATGAAAAATAATAATAGTTTTTTGTGGGTTCTATTCTAGAAGAGTTTCTTCCTGATGTTTTGCCAGCATCTGTGGCTGGCATCTTCAGAGAATTTTCTCTGAAGATGCCAGCCACAGATGCTGGCAAAACGTCAAGAAGAAACCCTTCTAGAACATGGCCACATAGCCTGAAAAAACCCACAAAAAACCATGGATGCCAGCCATGAAAGCCTTCGACTTCAC
>NW_024837869.1:0-1195 GCF_019175285.1 Sceloporus undulatus
TTTGCTTTTACCAATTTCCATGTTTCCAACAGTGCTCTTCGAATTGGATCGTTATTGAGGTCTTTATTCACCAAAGCTTTATTGTACCATAGGAACGCGTGGCACCCAAATCGTACGTCTGGTCCTTCCACATTTAATGTTGTTTTATCATTTTTTATTTATTTATTATTATTATTATTATTATTATCATTTAATTTAATCCAGTCCTGTAGCCATATCATCTTACATGCCCATCTATAGATGTTTGGCATGGCACATCCCCCTCTCTCTTCCTTCTCTTTTAAATTGTTCCACTTAATTCTTGCTTTACCTTCTTTCCAAATAATTTGTTTAAGTTCTTTATTCCATTGATCTATGATTCTTGGGGTTATACTAATTGGTAAATTCATAAAAAGGAATACAGTCTTAGGGAGTATGGCCATTTCTATTGCATTTATTCTGCCAAGGAAAGATAAATTTAGGTTTGACCATCTATACAATTCTTTACATATCTTATTCCACATTGTTTTATAATTATTATCAAAAAGATTCGTGTTGTTATTGGATAACCACACTCCTAAATATTTTACTTTATTTGTGACTTGACATCCTGTTTTTTGTTTCAATAATTCTTTTTCTTGCTTATTCAATTTTTTTGGTATTATCATAGATTTTCTCTTGTTGATCTTAAATCCTGATAGTCTTCCGAACCAATTTAATTCACACATTAAATGTTTGGTATTATTAATCGGGTCTTCAAGAATCACAACTAGGTCATCCGCAAAGGCTCTCACCTTTGTTTCTTCTCCCTTTATTTTAAGTCCTTTTATCCTTGAATTATTTCTAATCTTATTTAACAAAAATTCCAATACAGTTATGAATAATAATGTCGAGAGCGGACTCTCCCTCCTCTTCTAATATTAAATTCTTTTGTTCGTTCTTCATTAATTTTTAGACAAGCTGACTGGTTTTTATAAATTTCTCTATCTTGATCCTCTTCTTTCTCTTTCTTTCTTCTTTAACCTGAGCCTTTGCTTTCCTTGATTCTTCTTGTCTTATTCTTGTTTGTAACTCAGTCACTTGCTTTGCCTTTCGCCCCTTTCTTCTTAAATACTAACACTTTCTCTCTACTCTTACATTCATAACACACACATTCCTACTTATCTGGGACTTCCTCCACTTTGTGAGAATGTTCCACCTAAACACTCTCTTATAC
>NW_024837870.1:0-1195 GCF_019175285.1 Sceloporus undulatus
TTAGTGGAATAAGCAGCAGCATCTGGGCCCTGGCAATCCCTGCGCATGCTGAGAAGGGGCTTTGAGAGGGATGTTGTGGTCGGTCAGGACCAAAAGCCTAGGCGACTCCAGCAGCAGCTCATAGACCAGTTGTGTCAGCTTGGCTAGGGAGTCTGTTAAGGAACAGGGCGGAAGTAGGCCAAGAGAATCACCAGTCTTTCCCTAGTCTTTAAGCTGAGGTAAATACATTCGATGTGGTCCATCATATGGATAGGTATCCTGCTCAAGGCAAGATTGTCTTTATGGACCAAAGGCACTCCCCTTACATGCTCACTGCTCAGGTCTCCGTGAAACAAGCCAGATCAACCTCTTGGTCCAGTAGGAGATCATGGACTATGTGTGTTTTATTTTTGACTGACCTGGCATTACTCAAGAGCAGAGAAAGGTTCTGTGGTTGGTTTGGTATGCTCTCCAGGTCTTTTGGGATAGCAAGGTGAATGGAAGGGGAGAGAGATATCTGTCAGGGTCCTCATTGCAGCCCCTCTTGCAACACAAAAGGCATTACTTTGAAAAAGAATAGCTTTTATTGAAGAAGAAGATACATGTCATAGATGTGACTTTTTTGTCAAGAATGAAAGAAAGTATAAGCATATCTCTTTTATAACCATATGAATCCACCCCACTCTATTTACCAATAAAGCTAATTAATTGGATAGCCCTTTCCCGCACAGCATTCTCACGCCCTTTTTAACTCCAATGGAGACCCAGGAACAAGAAGAGTTCTTAGGGAACCCGGTGGTTCTGGAGATCCCAGTGGTGGAGGAGCAGGTGCCTTCTTCAGAGGAACTAGGGCCAAGCCCAAGACTGGGAAACCTCAGAAGCTCACAACTCCCAGGCCACCACTGGAGGATTTGGGTTTCCAGCCCCAGACTGGGGAAAGGAAGGCCATTGGGGGGACAGAGTGACAGCCTGGGACCTGGCAGTGGGGGAGTCGCTTGATAGCCGCCCCAGGATAGAAGAACCTCAGGTAGACGTTTATTGAATGGAGGAAGACATAAAGGAATGAAAGGACCTTATGAAGTGGATGGTGTCCAAGTTAAAGATGTGGAGGAAGAAGATGTCAGAGGCGATCCAAGGGCAGCTGATGCTCTTTCCCTGAAGCATTGGGACTGTCCCATTGTGACTTCAGTCTGATGCTCTTTGCCTGAAGCATTGA
>NW_024837871.1:0-393 GCF_019175285.1 Sceloporus undulatus
AAGGGCTATCCAATTAATTAGCTTTATTGGTTAATGGGGTGAGGTTAATTGATATGGTTATAAAAGTGATATATCTATACTTTCTTTCATTCCTGACAAAAAGTCACTTCTATTGCATATATATCTCCTTCAATGAAAGCTATTCCTTTTTCAAAGTACTGCCTTTTGTGTTGCAAGAGGGGCTGCAATGAGGACCCTGACAGATATCTCTCTCCCCTTCCATTCACCCTGCTATCCCAAAAGGGCTGGAGAGCACACCAAACCAACCACAGAACCTTTCCCTTCTCTTGTGTTATACCAGGTCAGTCAAAAATACAACGCAGATAGTCCATGATCTCCTTCTGGACGAAGAGGCTGACCTGGCTTGTTTCACGGAGACCTTGCTGGGTGATG
>NW_024837871.1:493-1195 GCF_019175285.1 Sceloporus undulatus
TTGTGTAATGCCAGGTCAGTCAAAAATACAACGCAGATAGTCCATGATCTCCTACTGGACGAAGAGGCTGACCTGGCTTGTTTCACGGAGACCTTGCTGGGTGATGAGAGCTCAGCCACCTGGGATTGAGCCTTACCAGCCGGGTACTCCATCAGAGAGCAGGTAAAGGGATGTCACGTTGGTCCATAAAGAAAATCTTGCTTTGCTCAGAATACCTATCCATAAGATGGACCACATTGAATGTATTTATTTCAGCTTAAAGACTAGGAAAAGTCTGGGGATTGTGTTGGTTTACCATCCGCCCCGTTCCTTAACAGACCCCCTAGCGGAGCTGACATCTGGTCTTTGAGCTGCTGCTGGATTCACCTAGGCTTTTAGTCTTGGGTGTCCGCAACATCCCCCTCGATGCCCCTCCTCAGCATTCGCAGGGATTGCCAGGGCCTAGATGCTGCTGCTTATTCGGCTGGCGGCCTTTGCGGGAAAGGAAGGTATGTATGCTCTGAGGGTTGAGCGGTCTCCCCTTCCTTCCCTCTTTTCTTCCTTTGAGGAGATTGCAAAGTGCAGAGCTGGACTCAGGAGGGAAAGGCAGGAAAGGAAGGCTCTCTCTGTGTATCTTGTATGTGTGTGTGTGAGTGTGTGTTTGCCTCTGCTGTTCTTATGGCTGGGAATTGGAGGTGGGGCTAGGTTTGGAAGAGGGTGATG
>NW_024837872.1:0-1195 GCF_019175285.1 Sceloporus undulatus
TGTTTTAGTCAAAGGTAAAGGTTGTACAAAAATGCATACATTAAACATTCCAGACAAATATATATATGCATTTAATCCCAAAACTGATGTACACATGTGTATGCAGGAAGAAAAACATGTCTTGCAAGTGAGTAGGACAGAACAGGGATGCTGGTGGGATTGTGAGTGACACAGTTAAAAAGAAAATGACTGCTTTTCAGATCCATTCTTATATGCTACCTAATTCTCTGGAGCTTAAGTTGATAAACAGAGTCAGCAGTGCTCAAAACATTCTTTTAAAGCCTAAACAAACAACGAGGGAAACCGCACTTGAAACATAAAAGTTAAAACATAGTCAAGGACTATTAATACTTGGGCCAAATGCCTTCATGGCTGGCATCCTGTTGGGAAATGGCACCATGATGAGGCAACTTACAATCACTTAAAGGTACCTTGCTCCATTGTGCAACATTTGTATTCTCAAGAGAGAAGAGACACAGTGGTTTCACTAGGCAGGTGCAGGGGATGCAGCCCACATCAGGTGACACCCAGTCAGTGTCCGGGATTGCTGCCAGCAATCTCTGACTTGTGCTGATAACCAAGCCTTCAGCCAACACATGCAAGCAAAACAAACCTTGTGGAGAAGCAGTCTAAGAGCAGGCCAAGGAAGCAAGCCGATGTCAGAGTTCCAGAAAGTCAAGCGTACCGAAAGACGAGCCAAAGTCAGGAAGCCAGAAAGTAGCGTGGTCAAAACAGTCCAAGGTCACAATAGCCAAGAGATAACAGAGGTCCAGTCCGAGGTCAAGGTAGCAAGGTAACAAGATGTCAGGAGCTAGAGCAACAGCAATCACACCAAGGGCTCATGCAATAAACTCTAGCAACAAACTCAACCCTCTCTCCCACTTAAATCAGGGAAGCTCTCCCTCGAGCCACCTGAGGCTGGTTTGCTAATTGTCTTTCTGCAATCCTCCTGGATCTGCGCCTGCAAGCACTCTCGGCCCTTCTCTCTTGATAAGAATGCACTTGCAGGCATGCCTCGTCTCCTGAGTCACCACTAGGCTGTGGCACCATAGAAGGCCTTTCCTCAGCACTAAGACCTGGTTGGACCTCCTGCTCTGGGGCTGGGGAAGCACAGCTGAGACCTGGCAGAGCAGAACTAACACCTGGCATAGCCTCAATAAGCCCTTGCTCTGGAGGAGGCTCATCCTCCTCCTCA
>NW_024837873.1:0-1195 GCF_019175285.1 Sceloporus undulatus
TACAGACGTTAGCCCCATGTAGAGCACTGAATTTAAGAAATGAACTTTAAATCAGGCCCTTGTTTTCATACATATTAAGGGTTCCATTTAGCAATAATGAGCAATGTCTATGAAGAGAGGAAAGGGTAACACAAAAATTAAATTTTTCTATAATGTTTATTTTCCAACCTGAGCTTGCTTAGCTCTGTGGTTGATTCCAGAGGCCCTTTGTCACTCGAAATGCTGGAGTCTTGGGAGGATACTTCCAAGTGCTAGGCTTTTAGGGGAATTTCATACTTAGCTCAAAGGAGAGATTGAGGCAACAGTGACCTCTGGATTCATCCCAACTATACCAGGCCTGAAAGCACACAGAACTCCAGAGCCCTCTCCTGGTGCCACACAGCATAAAGCCTCCTCTGCAGTTAGCTTGCATCATGCCATGTGCTCTGACTCAACACTTTATGGCAGTCTCACAGGAAATGAGGCCACTTTTCAATTAAAATAGTTTTACATATATTTAATGGAATATTTTTCAATGGCCTGACTATCTGCTTCTACTGATTTCCTCATGGCAGTTCTGTTAAGGAAAAAGCAACATGGGACATACAGTAAGAGAAATAAAACTTGTATGTGAGAGTCAGAGTGACTCAGCAGAAGCCAATAGAGAACCACACAGGTGTGAATGGTAAAACAATTAACAAGTCCAAAATGCTAAGGACAAGAATTGCAAAGTGGATAATTGAACACACCTGACAATTGTTAAGTGGTCAAGGCTGAGATGATGAAATCATTAATTGTGGGATGACAAGGAGAACCAATGGGAATGATGTACACGCCTACTGGGTGGAAACAGACCACAGTAGGTGGTACCATGCTTTGGTTATAATAATGACTATGGATCCCAGTGCATTGTGTGGGTTGTAGTTGTGAGTAGTTGGATTGGAGAGTGAGGAGTTGAGTATTGTTTGGAGCTGTGTATATAGTAGAATAAAGTAGATCTTTTATATAAGACTACTGAGTTGTCTGGTGTCTTGGGTGAAGCTACAAGAACCAGCTAGACCCTGGTGAAGAAGGGTGAAGACTTCTGTGGAAGCAAGAGTGAGAAGGCTTGGAGAGTTTGTCGGGGTCTTCAGCCTGTTCTCTGCAACTCTTGCAAAGATATAACAACTGGCCAAAACTGGTCAGCGTGGTGCACAACCAGGTGGTGAGTTCCAGG
>NW_024837874.1:0-1195 GCF_019175285.1 Sceloporus undulatus
ATTTGATGGATGAGAGACACAGTCCCGCATCCAGCAATGACATCAGAGATGCTCTCTGCCGACAAATTCCTTTCAGCAAGGAAGGAAAGGAACCTCTTCCATTTGGAGGCATAGGATCTCTGAGTTGCAGGCCTATGCACGGCACGGATCACCCTCCGCACCGAAGGTGTCAGCGCCACCAATGCAGGAGCCTCCAAGCCACCATTGGCAGCGAGTCGATGTCGGGATGTCGGACCCTCCCCTCTTGGAGGGTGAGAAGGTCCGGCCTCGGATCCAGCCGGAGAAACTCGCCGTTGGAGAGGTGTAGAAGCAGCGGAAACCACGGCTGTCTCGGCCACCACGGGGTGATGAGGATCGCGTCGACTCTCTCCCTTGACATCTTGGACACCACCCTGGTCAGCAGCGGAAACGGGGGAAAAGCATAGATCTTTTCTCGGGACCAGTCGAAGGCGAATGCATCTCCGAGAGGACTCTCATGTCGCATCCGAGAACAGAACTGGGGACAGTGGGTGTTGGTGGCTGTCGCAAACAGGTCGACCTGGGGGGATCCCCACCTGTAAAAAAGGTCGGCGACTGTCTCTGGGTGAAGCCGCCACTCGTGGCAGGTTGATGTTCTGCTGAGTTGATCTGCTAGGATGTTTTCTTCTCCTGGTAAATGGATCGCCTGGAGAAGTATGTGTCTGTGGATGCACCAGTCCCAGATCCTCAACGTGATGTCCAGGAGGGTCCTGGATTTGGTGCCTCCCTGTTTGTTGACATAGAACATCACTGTTGTGTTGTCGGTCCTGAGCAGAATCACTTTGCCTGTGACAGTGGATTCGAACGCCTTGAGCGCCTTCTCCACAGCCAACATCTCGAGCGCGTTTATGTGCAGCGAACGTTCCTGCAGGGACCAGTTTTCCCTCACACATAGGTCCCGAAGGTGTGCACCCCAGCCATCCATCGACGCATCCGTCGTCAAGGTCATTTGTGGTTGAGGCTGGACGAAGGGCATACCTATGCACACATTTTGGGAGTCCAGCCACCATAAGAGGGAGGAAGTCACGGCCCTCGGAACGGTGAGCCATTTGTTTGGTGAGTCTGTCAACGGGTTGAACACGGAGAGGAACCATGCCTGGAGCGGTCTGAGTCGCAGTCGCGCCCATGGGGTAACGAATGTGGTGGAGGCCATGTGTCCCAATGCGACCTGGATGTC
>NW_024837875.1:0-1195 GCF_019175285.1 Sceloporus undulatus
ACAAATACAGACCGGTCTCTCATCTTCCATTTCTAAGCAACGTGACTGAGAGGACAGTTGCTCTTCAACTCAATGTAGTCTTGGAAGAATCAGATTATCTAGACCCATTTCAAACTGGCTTCAGGACAGGATATGGAGTCGAAATTGTTATGGTCGCCTTAGTAGATGATCTCCACTTGAATATCAACAGGGAAAGTGTGACCCTGCTGGTGCTTTTAGATCTCTCAGCGACTTTTGATATCGTAGACCATGGCATCGAGAAGAGTCTGAGGAAATTGAGGATGGGGGCAATGTGTTGCAGTGGTTCTAGTCCTATCTCTCAAGCAGATTCCAGATGGAGATGCTTGGGGACAGTTGTTCCCAGGGCTGGCTCTAGGTATTTTGCCACCCTGGGCGAGAAATATTTTGGCACTCCTGTCGCCCCTCATAATTGTTTTCACTCCTTGATTTCCCCTGTTTCGTTTGTTAAAGCTAAACATGACATAAAACTTAGGTTCCAATCTCTCGTCACAGTATTGAGAATTAGTCAAAAAGCCAATTAGGTCTTTACAGGTTAATTGACTGCTGTGATATTTGGAATGGCGACTAACGCACACATATTCCTTTTGCAATCTGGAAGCATTATTCATTCTAATGATGTGGAAAAATCTGGATCCCATCCCATGAATTTATGGGGTAGTAGTGGTCCATGTATGACCCCTAAAAACTAAACATCTTCACCCAAGGGGCAGAAAAGGGCGTCACAAGAAAGAAAACCAGAAGGGTCACCTGGTGAGAGGACCAGGGCTGCAGTTTGACACCACTTTAGCTGCCTTTGGCTCCCATGGAGACCAGTTGTACTAACTGCAAAGGAGGACAAGGCACTGCAAAATGTAGGGCTTTCAAGTAAAATGGAGGACATGGCCAGTAAAAGCTGATACCCCTCATATAAATATAAATTCATGCTTCTTAGTGATGCTCAAAAGGGAGGACATTTTTGGAATTCCTCCTGGACAGAAGACTGAAATGTAAGGTATACCCCAGAAAAAGAAGACATCTGGTCATCCTGCGGGTTCCATGCTATGGAGCCCTGGGATTTGTAGTTTGTTGTGGGTCCACTGCTCTCTGACTGAGAAGGTGAATTCTCCTCCCAAAACTTAAATCCCAGGATTCCATAGCATGGTGCCAGAGCAGTTAAAGTGGTGTCAAATGGCAT
>NW_024837876.1:0-255 GCF_019175285.1 Sceloporus undulatus
CTTCATAGATATTCCTCATAATTGCTAAATGGAACCCCTAAATATGTCTGAAAACAAGGATTTGAGCTGGTTCTTAGAAATTCAATCTGTCAGATTCGTGGCTGCCTCCCAATCCTCAAGACCCCTCTCCTGGCCCTTCCCAGGGGTCCCTTCTGTCCGCACAGAGCTAGGTGATCCTGGCTTTGCTCCTGCCTTCCCCTCCTGGCTCCCAGAGGCCTGATCCCCTTCCCTTTCTCCCTCCGCTCTCCAACCTTC
>NW_024837876.1:355-1195 GCF_019175285.1 Sceloporus undulatus
GAAAACAAGGATTTGAGCTGGTTCTTAGAAATTCAATCTGTCAGATTCGTGGCTGCCTCCCAATCCTCAAGGCCCCTCTCCTGGCCCTTCCCAGGGGTCCCTTCTGTCCGCACAGAGCTAGGTGATCCTGGCTTTGCTCCTGCCTTCCCCTCCTGGCTCCCAGAGGCCTGATCCCCTTCCCTTTCTCCCTCCGCTCTCCAACCTTCCCTCTTGCCCATCTGCACTGCTTAAGCATTTCACCTTCGGCATCTCTTCTCTGTCATTGACACACACCCACAATGCCTGATGCATAAAAGGGACACTTTGAGGCTCATTTGTTGAGACAGTCAGGATAAATCAATGTACAAATAATAGGAAAGGCAGAACAAAGGGGCTGGGACTCCAACTTTGATGACGGTCAAATGCCAGAGAGCAGCCTTAAAACAGGCTTACGATATCTCTAGGATGGGGATGGACTATTGTTGGCAATTGTGTGTGGGGGGGGGTCACATTGCCCCCAGGGGCTCTCAGGGGCACCCGCACACTGTATTCCCAAAATAATATTTTGCCCCTCGACAGCCGACAGCATCCCTTTGGGGAAATGGTGTCCATTTTGCCACTGTTCTCTGAGCCATTACAGAACCAAGGGAGGCATTTTACCCAAGAAGTCTCTCCAGAGTCTCAAAAGGCTGGAAGAGGGGCCAAAAAAAGCCAGGAAGCTTGGTCAGTGATTGGCTGAGGAACATTTGGAGCCAAAAAGCATTTCTCTCCATGGTTCCTTCCCATAAAATCCTAGAACTGACAGTTTAAATTAGGATATTTAGAATCCTTAGAAAGTGGAGAGCAATAGTGCCTCACTAA
>NW_024837877.1:0-1195 GCF_019175285.1 Sceloporus undulatus
CTGCTACATCATCATCATGAAATACAAATGTGATCTACATGAAAACATCCCAGCATGGAATGCTTCTGTTCAGAAAGCTAGCCCACTAGGAAGCCCTATATTCACTCAAAATACTCCATTCTGTTCTCCCAAAAGCCATTCAGCATCCTACACCCACAAAATGTGGTACATCGGATCCTGTTGGTACACTACAGTAGCACAGCAAACTTTTCTCAGCATTCAGAAGTGATGGGGGAGGCAGAGAAAAACATCTTTAGACACCCAGAGAGAAACTTACTAGCTCCCATGTAGCCTAGATTCACAGTGCCTAGCTTCTGCATGAGTGTTTAAAACAAAAGGAAGGGCTGTTCTGGGAAGGCTGGCTGGCTTAGACAGTTGCTTGCGTAGGAAAAGTGACTTTTCAAGGCAGCTTTCTCTGAGTCTCTTTACTTTTGAGGACCCAGTCACAAGCTGGGCATCATAGGACAGGCTGGTTGGGAGCTTGCAGCTCCCTTCTTGAGTGGCAACAATACAGTTTCCTCTGCCTCCCCCCCACCTCCATGCCTGCACAGCATAATAGGATTTATTTATTTATATTATATTATATGCCGCCCAATCACTGGGAATCCGGGCGGCTTACAACAGAGGGGATAATAGACGGTTCCCTGCCCTCAGGCTTACAATCTAAAAAGACACAACACAAAAAGAGAAGGGAGAATGGTGAGGGGGGAGGGGATGAGGTCCAGCATTCTTAACTCCCTCTGAGGCCTGGACCAAGGCAGATGGACCTGAGGGAGGGCTCTTCTTCTTCAGGCTAGCCCTGATGTAGCTGGGCCAGCCTATTCTCTCCCTCATAGGCCGAAAGATGACAGTTAAGGAGGGAGGAGCCTCTTTCTTCAGGCTAGCCCCGATGGAGCTGGGCCAGCCTACTCTCCCCCTCATAGGCCGAAAGATGACAGCAACTCTCACATCAGTGTAGTTATGCAGCCAAAAGCAGCCTGGACTGTTTTCTCCCCACATAGGTCTTTTTTCATTCAGATTTCTTTGGCATACTTCAGGAAACTATGGGTTTTCTTGAAATTGATGACACCACCTTCTTAATAATAATAATAATAATAATAATATTTATTTATTTATATACCGCCCTATGGCAAACCAATCCAGGCAGTTGACAACAGTAAAATATAACAATTAAAAACACTTTATCCCTCCCCCC
>NW_024837878.1:0-1195 GCF_019175285.1 Sceloporus undulatus
CCATCAATTCAAAAGGAAAGGAGAGAAGTTCCCAGGGTCTTCCATTGCCAAGAAGGTGAGGCAAAAGCAAACTGCTGTGCCCTTCCTAGCTTGTGTGAACTTCCTCATAAACAACTTTGGCCAGCCTCACCACCTTCTGGTGTTGCTTGTACACATGTGTCTTGCTTTTCCTGTCTGTGAAATGTTGGGGATATGAGAGAATGTCTCTGGATCTAAATTGGGGGTGGGCCCAGTGGCCCTCAAGTCCAGAGTGCTCCCCAGAACTGTTTTTTAAAATGACATTTGCCTCTGAAATTTGGCAAGAAATGGCTAAATGCACCATAATTCTTTTGTGGCTAAATGTACTCTATGTGTTTGGATAGTCAGTATCCTAATCCATCCTCAATATCCCAGATATGGCCTAAATTATATTTTTTATAATATTGTATATTGTATTGAAAGGATTCAAGACAAACTGGATCTCAAAGAGAGTAGCTTTTTGCTTGCTAACAGAATTGAAAGTTTATTTCCTGGACTGAATTCTGAAGTGATGAAATACTAATATTTCGTATGCACCATGCGCTTTCCTCCCCTTTTGCTTAGTCACTCTCTGGATGAGGTCTATTTTCTATTTCAGGTGACCTTTGCAGATGTGGCAGTATATTTCTCTGAGGATGAATGGAATCTGTTGACAAAGAAACAGAAACTTTTGTACAATTATGTAATGATGGACAATTACGAGAATGTGGCTTCTGTAGGTAAGGAACCTGAACCCATTGCTCTTTCTATAAAGACTGAGGGCCCTTTCATACTATATTATCATGTCGCTATGGTTCCACTAGAATTATAGAGTCATAGAGTTGGAATAGACCATAAGGGCCATCCAGTTGAACCCCCTTCTGCCATGCAGGAATACACATTCAAATCACCCCCAAGAGACGGCATCCAGCCTCTCTTTAAAGACCTACAAAGAAGAGGGCTCCACTAAACTCTAAGGGAGTACATTCCACTGTCAAAGAGCTCTTACTGTCACAAAGTTCCTCCTAATGTTTAGGTGGAACCTCTTTCCCTGTGGCTTGCATCCATTGTGGTGTCTCCTTTTCTCTGTGTCAGCAAAAAACAAGCCTGCTCCTTGCACAACATGACATCCTTTCAAATATTTAAACATGGATATCATATCCACTCTTTATCTTCTTTTCTCCAGGCTAAACATAAC
>NW_024837879.1:0-1195 GCF_019175285.1 Sceloporus undulatus
AACCAAACCCCAGCAGGTAACAAGGACCCACAGTAATAATAATAATAATAATAATAATAATAATAATAATAAATCCATGGATTTTGCTATCCACGGGAGATCCTTGAAACAAACCCAGCAGATAACAAAGACCCACAGTAATAATAATAATAACAACAACAATAAATACCAACCCCATTGTATTTAACTGGACTTCAGCGTCCATGGATTTTGCTATCCATGGGGGATCCTGGAACCAAACTCCAGCAGATAACAAGGACCCACAGTAATAATAATAATAATAATAATAATAATAAGAAGAAGAAGAAGAAGAAGAAGAAGAAAAATGACAAAGGGTGAGTAAGAGTACTGAAAGTGCAGGGGAAATAATAATACGAAGCATTTTCTGTGTAGAGCCTCTGGATCAGCAAGTTCTGCCAGAAATTGAAAAGTTGCGTCATGATGCCGCCTGCACCAGTGCTATACTCCCTTTGGGAAAAGCTGGACTTTTGGACTCCCTGGTACAGGGATATCTCTGTAGAAAAGAATTTAGCAATTTCTAAATGTGATTTGGATATCATATGAAATAGCATCAAAAAATTGGCCACCTGATCATCCAGTGTCAATCTCCCATCACTACGACAAGCTCTATCTCTATATTTTAGAACTGGAGTGCTTCAGTCCCTTTCAGAACTGAAAAGTAGTCTTGTTCTAGTTCTCTAGTGTAACTCAGGAATAGCTAAGCTTCCCCATACTATTTTTCTATTTCCCCACTCTAAACTCCTTATCATAATTGTTATCTCACATTAACTAAGTAGATACTATAACCGAAATCCCATCTATAGCTTTTCTATGTAACAGGAAGAAATGTAGGAATGCACCCTCATAATAGTTACCTGTGATTTATTTCACATGTAAAAACTGAGTGATAAGAGAACCAATTTGAAAGGCAAATTTTTAAAAAAGAATTGCTAATTTCTGAACAACATAAATTCATCTGGATGTCTGTGTTAAGAATGGGATAGGTGGTTTCTGTAGAGTCACACTATTCCAACTTAAAAAAACCTACCCTATACAACAAGCGTAGAGGAAACCTGAACTTGATGGGAGCCTGTGTTTAGCTCGTGTGATGTAGTGGTTTGGGTGTTGGCCTAGGATCCCGGGAGACTAGGGTCCAAATCCCCACTCAGCCCTGGAAATCCAATGAGTGACCTTA
>NW_024837880.1:0-1195 GCF_019175285.1 Sceloporus undulatus
TCTGTCAATGGTTAACTAAGGTTTAAAATGGTTCCTGTTGCAGGCCATAAAGTCTAGGCCTGGAAGAGCAAGTCTTCAAGGACATTGCCTGAGACATAATATAAACAAATGTATTATTGTTATGCTTTTGTGTAGCATGGTGACTTCATGGGAAAGAGGTGTGTCCACTTGGTGGGAAGGTTGATCTTTTGAGAGAACAAAGACTGATGTCACATTCAAGCTTCTAGCATGGACTCTGAAAGAGTATAGATGTATAGTAGCTTGCTGTGCAAAGTGTAAATAGCAACAAAGTTAATAAACCCTCATTAGAGTGAAAATCTGTGTTGAAGTTACTTTGTTCCTGAGTAGCTAAGAAGACTGCATCTGTTCCAGTTGGTACCAGTTCAGAACCACCGGCAGAACGAGACATCACTCATCCCAAAGATCTTTTTCTCTAACAATCTAGGAGTCCAAGTAGACCACAAGTTGAACATGAGTCAACAATGCGATGCGGCAGCTAACAAGGCAAATGCAATTTTAGCCTGCATCAATAGAAGTCTAGTGTCTAGATGAAGGGAAGTAATAGTCCCACTCTATTCTGCTCTGGTCAGGCCCCACTTGGAATACTGTGTCCAGTTCTGGGCCCCACAATTCAAAAAGGATGTTGAGAAACTGGAGTGTGTCCAAAGGAGGGTGACAAAAATGGTGGAGGATTTGGAAATCACAATGGGACAGTCTCAATGCTTCAGGCAAGGAGCATCAGACTGAAGTCACAATGGGACAGTCACAATGCTTCAGGGAAAGAGCATCAGCTGCCTTTGGTTTGCCTCTGACATCTTCCTCCTCCACATCTTTAACTTGGACACCATGCACTTCATAAGGTCCTTTAATTCCTTTATGTCTTCCTCCATTCGATAAACGTCTGCCTGGGGTTCTTCTTTGCTGGGGCGGCTATCAAGCGACTCCCCCACTGCCAGGTCCCAGGATGTCACTCTGTCCCCTGACAGCCTTCCTTTCCCCAGTCTGGGGCCGGAAATCCAAATCCTCCAGTGGTGGCCTGGATTGTGTGAGCTTCAGGAGGTTTCCCAGTCTTGGGCTTGGCCCCTAGTTCCTCTGAAGAAGGCACCTGCTCCTCCACCACCGGCCTCTCCAGAACCACCCAGTTCCCTAAAAACTCTTCTTGTTCCTGGGTCTCCATTGGAGTTAAAACTGTGAG
>NW_024837881.1:0-1195 GCF_019175285.1 Sceloporus undulatus
ACCACATGGCGTAAGGTGTCATGGCACTCCTCTGGCACTGTGCCTAGTTGATGCAGCACCAAAGGAGCATAGAAAAGCCACAGCGCTGGCGGCAACAGCACTATTTCTCCAGCACAGAAAGGAGCCATTTTTGCAGCTCCTTTTTGTGCTGTGGAAAAGCCAGATTGAGGCTGCATCTTGTAGTTGCCACGGCTCCAATCTGGAGCTAAAAGAGGTGGTCTGTACATCCCTTAACTGAAAGAGAAAAGTTGGCAGCATGAGCTTTCGTAAACTACAGTCTACCTCCTCAGATGCATTTAGTGGAGTGGAAACCAGGGATAGATAGACAGACAGACAGACAGACAGACAGACAGACAGACACACACACACTGTAACAATCTTCCTTCTATATGATGAGGTAAAAAAGTTTTAAATCTCTAGCCTCGAATATGTAGTTGGTAGCGTGTTTAAAAACTCATCACTTAGGCCAAGCAGATTGATAGTAAATCAGTAACATAAGTTTATTTTAGAAACAGAACAGAATAAAAGATTGTCAATAATAAGCTGTTGTGAACTTGTCTCTTAATAAATTAGTTGCAGAGGTTTACAGAAACTCTTATATCAGCTGCGACCCTTCCTAATCTTTAGGCCTTCCCGTGGTCTAAAAGATCAAATTTATTCGTTTAACACACTGTCCCCTTAGAGACTTCAAGACTATAGCCCTTCTCGGGACTAGTCTTTTCCCCTAACTAACACTATCCCGCAGGATATTCTACTCCAGGCACTCTCTTTTCTAGAGCCCTGGCAGTATAATGGTAGGGAGCCTTTTCCCATTCAGACTCTACCCCTAACCATCTTTCTCTAACCCCTGAAAACCCTTCTTCTCTGGATTCCAGGTCCTAACTCCTCAACATTCCAACCCCAACTGAACCTTCTACTGCCTGAATCCCAACTGACTCTCCAACTGTCACTTTGGAATTTTCAAACGTTCCAGCCCACAGGAGATTGGCTGGTCCTCAGCTGCCTTCTGATTGGACAGCTGGGAGTGCTCTCTGTTACACACACACACCTACCTCCCTGGTTTCCACTCCACTAAATGCATCTGAGGAAGTAGACTGTAATCTATGAAAGCTCATGCTGCTAATTGTTGTTGCAAGAAACAACAGGCCTCTACCTGCCAAGTTGAAGAGCCCTCCCCCCGACCTCCATCTTGAGG
>NW_024837882.1:0-1195 GCF_019175285.1 Sceloporus undulatus
AGCTGATTTTTCCCACTGTGAGAAACATGTAAAAAACCTGCTGTTTTAAAAAACCATTTATTTTATTTAATTTTATTTGCCACCTTTCTCCCAGAAAAGGAACCAAGGCAGCTCAAAGATAAAATAGTTAAAAATCATTACAATAAAAATTGGAAAAGAATTAATATTTAAAATTTCAAAACAATTATCAGTTCATAGCTTCTTCACAAAAATCTGTACATGGTTCCATCTCCTTTCCCAGAAAACAGCATTTTCTGCACAGGAACCACATGTCATTCACAGAAAATAAAGACTGAATCACATTGTTATGAATTACAATGGTATGAATCTGACCCAGGCCACTGCAAGTCACTTTTACAGTTATTGTACAGGTCAAAGTCTCTGCCAACCATGCAGAAGGGATAAGTCCAGTAACCGTTTTAACTTCAGGTTAGCATTATATTTATGCTCAATGATCATGATAATATAAAGTGAAGGTGTTTCATTGGGATACTTTGCAAACACACCAGAGTTGATGGAAAGCATACATTAAACTTAGCAGAACCAGATTGCTATAGCAAGAAATGTGATAAACTTGCTGGAGAGTCAGAAGACAATGACATGAGAAGGAACCATCCAGATAAAAATTACAGAATTCTTGGTTGCTTGCTTTCAATAAGCTGTATTTAAAATTTCTGCATTGTATTACTTCTCTCCTCAATGTACTAGAACAAAACCACTGGATTAATTTCTTTACAGTCAACAATTAAACAGCTGCTGAGCTGTCTGCCAGATGCCTATCCTATGATGCCCTGACATAAAAACAGCATTTGTCTTGTTTATTTATCTGTTGTTATTATTTATGGCTGGAATTCGGTTGTATATTCCCAGCTGTTGTAGACCAGTTGAATCAATTGTTGGATGGTGAGGCAATGTGTAGATTCAATGGATAACCAAAAACACTACCCAGTTAATGAATTTTAATAATAATAATAATAATAATAAATTTATTTATACCCCGCCCTTCCAACGATCAGGGCGGCTTACAAAACAATTAAAAACACACACAATCCATATTATCAATAAAAAAAATTAAAACCATACAAATACATCAATACATCAAGAAAATAATAGGAGAAAAAGCCCCATAGCCCAACCTCTTGGCCACGGAAGAGGAGGGAGGCCCACAGGATATTTAATCGGGGAATGCCTGTTG
>NW_024837883.1:0-1195 GCF_019175285.1 Sceloporus undulatus
ACTACATCACAACTGCGCCACCTCGTTTGGAGGCGGTGGTGACGTTGTCATGGCGGCCCCTATGTAGAACAGGCGCCACCATTTTGTACGTGCTGAGCACGTACTAGGGTTGAGGGCGTCTGGAAGGGATGCCCCTTTCTAACCCTAGTACGTGCTGAGCACGTACTTTTATGTCCGTCTGTAACGGGCCATAGTATGCAATTTTATGCTACATCAAGAGAAACATAAGGGAAGTAATGGAACCAATATGGCGTAGTGGTTTGAATGTTAGACTATGACTCTGGAGACCAGGGTTCAGTTCCTTGCTCAGTTGTGAAACTCACAGGGTCGCATACTCTCAGTCTCAGAGGACAGCAATGGCAAGACTCCTCTGAACAAATCTTGCCAAGAAAACTCTATGATAGATTTGCCTTAGGGTTGCCATAAGTCAGAAATGACTTGAGGGAATACCATCACCACCAGAACAATAACAACAACAACAACAACATGAAACTAACTCTGTTCCTCTTTGGTCAGGACTCACCTGGAGTACTGTGTGCATTTCTGGGCATTACAGTTTAAGAAAGACACTGACAAGCTGAAATATTTCTAGAAGGTGACCAAGATGATAAAAGGCCTGGAAATTAACCCTATGAAGAACAATTGAAGGAATTGTGTATGTTTAGACTAGAGAAGAAAAGACTGAGGAGATACGATACCCATCATTAAACATTTGAAGGACTGTCACACAGAAGATAGAGTGATCTGGTTTCTTGCTGTTCCAGAGGGCAGGACCAGGGCCAGTAGAATCAAATTAAAAGAAAAGAATATCCAGTAAAATATGGGGAAGAATTTCATGGTATCTCATTCCTGGTATTTGACTGTTTTCTCTCACGTGGATTCTCTCATAGAATTGCATTTACAGTATAGCAAAAGATTTCTCAGAGTCCTGGCATTTGTATGGTATCATTCCCATGTGGATTCTCTGGTGTTTTATAACTTCTGACTTGGAAACAAAAAATTTTGCACAATTCTGGCATTGGTACGGTTTTTCCCCTATATGGATTCTCAAGTGGCTAAGAACGTGTGAACGCTGAGCAAAACATATCTCACACTCCTGGCATTGATACGGTTTCTCTCCTGTGTTGATTCTCTGGTAGTTGAGACGGCATGTATTCTGAGCAAAGCATTTTTCACATTCTTGGCATTTGTATGG
>NW_024837884.1:0-1195 GCF_019175285.1 Sceloporus undulatus
TGCATCTGAGGAAATAGACTAGTCTAGGAAAACTCATGCTGCCAACTTCTTTCTTTCAGTTAGTCTCAAAGGTGCTACAAGATCTCTCTGCATACCACTTCTAATAGTATCAGAGTTACTCTGTAACATCTATTTCCCCCCATTTTTGGGATAAGTATTCTAACACAATTTTCCAATCTTCTAAATATTTATTTGAAAGTTTATTTTGTAGGCTTCTAGTCAATTTATCCATCTCTGTAACATCTAGTAATTTTACCAATCATTCTTCCATTGAAGGTATTTATTCTTGGAATAAATCATGTTTTAAAAGGTACAGGTAGGGAAAATTTGGTATTAAAGCAAGTGGCTTCATCAGCTGTCTTGTTTTGGGTAGCATGGAAAGGCAGCAAATTTTTAGTCCTCCAACTGATATCTTCCTGTCCTTTTACTTCTGTGAAAAAAGGAGAAACACTCATGGGATTTGCTTGCTGCCTCTGGTGGCAAAATAACCAGCCTTGGGAACAGTGCATCTTGCCAGAGAAAAAAGGAGGAGTGATGAGGGGTTTTGCCTCCAGCAGCAAAATTGTCTTGGACCAGACATGGGCCCAACATATCTTCTCCTTGCTGGCTGTGTATACAAACCTTAGCATGTCGCTTCAGAGAGTGGAGGTTGGAGCTGAGGAGTAAACAATGAGAAAGCACCTGGATGATGTCATGCTCTCTCCATTCCTCATTCAACAACTTTTAATGAGCACCTGCTCATTGGAACCATCCACTGTTGTCAGCCAGCTGCCTGTAAACACTACCATTGCTTATTCTTCCTCATCCTCTAAATCACAAGTCAGGAACCTATAGTCCTCCAAATTTTGATGGACTGCTATTCCCATTATCCTTCTCTGTTGGCCGGGGTAGTTAGGACTGATTAAATTTAAAGTCCATCAAATGCTCTGGCAACTTAAGTCATAGCAAGGCTAAGGAGATGAGTCCTCTTGATCTTGTAGTCCCCTGGTACTACTGGTGGGGTAAACAATGACATTAGGCTGTCAAAGATGGAATGGGCAAATAGGAATCAAACTCTTCTATGGGGAACAACCAGCTGGTGCTGGCAC
The DNA here is from genome assembly GCF_019175285.1 of Sceloporus undulatus. Classification (NCBI taxonomy): domain Eukaryota; kingdom Metazoa; phylum Chordata; class Lepidosauria; order Squamata; family Phrynosomatidae; genus Sceloporus; species Sceloporus undulatus. The sequence goes on from NW_024837884.1 coordinate 1,089, forward strand.
TCCCATAGGGTGTGGGGGGGACACATGGCAGGATGGTAAAGAGGGTGGTAATGGTGCTCCAAGATGAAGGAGGGAGGCAAAGACTCACAGTTCTTTAAGTGAAGCTA
>NW_024837885.1:0-1195 GCF_019175285.1 Sceloporus undulatus
GCTTGTCATCCACGTATGCTCAAATCCGTGCATGGCAAGTACACGTATAAGGAGGGCCCAGTGTACTCAGAATGCACTGCAGTGGTCGTAATCTATTCTCATTGCCAGGATTGGTTTTGCAGTGGGTTTCAGTCTTTTCTTGAGCTATGGGGTACAATCTAGTTAACACTGGATTAAAACACTGTGTTAAAGTAATAAATTTTATTTTGTGGTCTTTATTCTGTGTGGCCGGGAACAAGATTTGTGAAACGGCACATGCACAAAATGATCAATTATAATATACCAGGGGTAGGCAATCTTTTTGAGCCGGGGGCCGGGTTGCTGTCCTTCAGACAACTGGGGGGGCCGAAGCCAAAAAATAAATAATTAAATAATTTTAAATAAATAAATAAATAAACCGGGACAAATGTAGGACAAAAATTTCAAATGGAGGACACTTTTTTTTTAAAAATGGAGGACACACAAAAAATTTGCTGATTTTTTTAAAAAATGTTAATATAAATGCATGTTTCGGAGGCTTCTATAGACAATTTCCCCCCTTGCCCGCCTCCTCCTGATAGGCTAAAGGCCCCACGCCCTCACACGAGAGGCCAAAGGCTCCGGCGGCAATCGGCGGCAGGATCGGGCTGGGGCCGGTCCCAAGGCCTTGCCGGGCCGCATCCGGCCCGCGGGCCGTAGGTTGCCTACCCCTGTAATATACTAACAATTCATTTATTGATGTGTGTGAAATGCCACTGGGATATTACTTTTAACTGCAGGATTGCGTAGCTGTGTAAAACCATCAAGCACTATAGCACTATTATTGCTTTTTATTTTCATTGCCTCAATTACTGCTGAATTGGCCATCGTGTGATAATCTCCACTGTTTGTTTAGTATTGCTACTGTAAGCAGCATGTCAAGTCAGGGTTCCTACACTTACATGACCCTACCTCCGTTATCTAATCTAGTTCACTTTGTGAACTTTTTGTATTACCTCCCTAATCTATTGAGGAACCCTTGAGCTACAAGACAATAACATAATTAATCTATGATGTCTCTGTGTGTGTCTCTGTTGTTGATTTTCCCTCCTGGAATAATGTACAAAAAAGTAATATGCTGCTAATACAGTCAGTACTGATTGTGTGTTCCTGTCAGGCAAGACAGAGGCTATGCTGACAGCAGCAGTGCTGCTGGTAGGATCTCCTATGTCAGAAA
>NW_024837886.1:0-1195 GCF_019175285.1 Sceloporus undulatus
GTTTTCGGACTTTTGGAAGCATTGGTTGCTAGGCAAGGGTGTTTCCGCTTTGGGAGCTATAGTGCAGCTAGGTACTTTAAAGAGAGGTTGGGTTCTTTGGCTCTGTCTCTCTCTTCTCTCACTCTCTTCTTCTTTCTCTGCCTGGGGGCGGGAAAAGAAAACTCTGTGCTGAATTTCTTCTCTTTCTGTTTCTCTCTCTCCCTTACAGGTGGGGGGAGAGGGAAGGAGGATTTTATTCTTTTCTTTTGCTCTGGTGTGAGGAAAAGGGGGGTACCTGCCTTTTCACACAGAGAGTAGGCTTGAGGTGTTTTTTTTTTCCCCTTTGGTTCTTTCCTCGTCTCTTGGTGGGACAAGAGGGGGAAAGGAGGCACAAGGTTAGAGGACCCTGTTGCCTGTGTGTGTTTGCGCTGTTGTGCTAGGAGACGAGGGGGGGGGCAAGTGTTTGCCGCAGCATCCCTTCAAGCAAACAGCCTGGGCTTGAGTTTGCTGAAGCTGTAATCTGATCGCTGGGCTACAGACAAAGGAATTGCAGTTGCCAGTGAGATTTTTCTTTTCTCTCTTTTTTCTCTCTCCCTGAAAGGGGAGGAGGGAGCCAGAGGTCCTTTGATCTTCTGGCTTGGCTGGCAAACAGGGCAATATAAGTTGGTATTTATGGCCTAGGAAGGATCTTGTTTCTGGTGTCTCTTTCTCTCTTTCTGACTAGGAAAGGGGAGGGGGATTTTTAGCCCACTCAAGGAGGGGCTGTTTCTTTTCTCTGGCTAAAGGAAAGGAGGGGTCAGTGGGCTTTCAAAAACAAAAGGACCATTTTTTTTCCTGTGGCTACTGACACCTGGAAACACCATCTAGTGGTGGAGTTTGAAAACTGCACGATATACAGTTGAGGTTTCTGATCTGTTTTCTCTTCTTCTCCCTCTCACCTCTGGCTCACAGTGTGCAGTTGGTTACGCACACCCTCCCATTTCAGCAAGCCATTGTGGTTTTTTTTTTATTATTATTGCTTTCGCGTGCTTACATTATAGCTAGCAGTTAGTCCATTCTTCTGCGCTGTGGCAAGGTCACTGCCATGAGCGAGGAAGCCACCCTACCACCCTCGGGGGGGTTCCACACCCTCAAGGGAGGATGATGCATCGCTACCAACGAGCCCATCCTCCCCTCCTGTCATGGATGTGTGGGCCCAAATGACTAAGATGCTCAC
>NW_024837887.1:0-1195 GCF_019175285.1 Sceloporus undulatus
GAGGTATGTATTATAAATAGCAAAATATAACTAAAATATAAGTCATACAAGATATTAAGAATCTTGCAAGTACAATATTTATAAGTATATAATGTTCAATTCATACAAGCTACTAAAATAATAAACAGACCTAAGACTCCAATTCTGAGACTAACTTCCAAGATCCACTCTTTAACTCTCTCTCTCTAGATCTCCAACCGACACAATTCCCCCAACTGTCTCTTGGTCTCTCAGGCCTTATACAGTGGTACCTCGGGATACGAAATACCCAGGTTACGAAATTTTCGGGATACGAAAAAATCCCATAGGGAATTATTGTTTCGGGTTACGAATGTTTTTTCGGGTTACGAAAAAACTTTTGGTGCTTTTTTCGGCTTTTTCGCACGGAATCGCGGCTTTTCCCCATTAGCGCCTATGGCAATTCAGCTTACGAAGGCTTTTCGGGTTACGAAAGCGGCCGCGGAACGAATTACTTTCGTAACCCGAGGCACCACTGTATCTCCTTCTCACGGAAGCTTCCAGAAGGACCTTTATCTTGCTCTCTGATTGGTCAAGAGAGCCTTCCATAGCAGTGATGTCATTCTGCATTTGCATAAACCTCCCTTTTCTGCCTGAAGAAGACCTCCATTGACTGGAGCCCAGTCATTACACAAACACTTCAAGGGTTTCTGCCTAACGACAACTAAATCTCTTCTAAACTGTGTCCAAACCGCTCCTAGTCTCCTGGACGCTCAGAAATGCCTCACAAACAAAGCCGGAAGCGGCGTACCGTAAGTGGAGGGACAAGACGCGCGGCTTAAGGTAAACTAGAGCGTCCGGCAACAGCGCCGTCTCTTTGCCTGGAGCCATTGCAGGGGAATTTTCATCCTTGGAGCCAAATGGGGCAGAGGAACCTGTCCTTGAGGATTTACTCATTGCTGAGAAGAAACAACATATTGAACGGCAACCATGCCCTCCAGACTTTGTGACCAAAGAATGCCTTTCAACAGCCCATAATCTTATCTCAGTGTATGAACTCTTAGACAAAAAACTGGTAATCAACTGAAGCATCTTAAACTCCCCTTTGATAACTTTATAGCAAAAGTTACAGCTCTAAAAGAAAGCTTGGGTCAATCCAGCAGCACAGGACCCAGAAAGGAAGGAAAGCTGGGCTGCAAAGAGAACAGAATCCATGATCCTAGGAGCAGTTCAGCAG
>NW_024837888.1:0-1195 GCF_019175285.1 Sceloporus undulatus
TTGCATAGTGTTTGATTTTTACTTACTTTATTTCCACAGTTCTTTGGACCACTGATGAAGACAATTGTCGAAACGCGTTTGGTCTTTTTTTGAAACTTTTAACACTTTTATCTGTTTTGGGCATACTGCACATCCCTTTGTACTGTACAAGCCTCTGTTTGTGCACTCTGTAAACTATATCAACATTGTGTTTATTTGTTTTCTTCACTGCCATGCCAGCAGACTTAACTTGGGCCTTTTCTTCCTCTTTTGCAGGGCTTGATGTCCTTGCTGCTGTTGCCGCCGCCGAGGAAGAGGAGCCTGGCCTGAGCCACCGCCTGCCTGGGGCACCAGGGGACTTGGCCCTGGATGCCAGGGCCATGGATCACCTAATCCAAGCCCGGCAGCAAGATAAGTGTGGAGGTGAATCCAGGGAAGGGAGTGGGGGCACCCAGAAACCCTGCCTGTGGGAGTGGGTGATGGCGTCCACAGGCTGCTTCTAACCATCCTGTTTTTTCCCCCTGCAGAGCAGTGGACTGAGCGGAGGTTGGCTGCCATGGAGGAGGCGATGCTCAAGATGGGGGAGAGAGTGGCGGCCATTGAGCAGACCTAAAAAGAGATCCTCCATCGGCTGCCCACCCCACCCCCCCTTCCCTCTCCCTGAAGCAGCTTCCCTCCCCTACCCCCTCTGCCATCCCCCTTCACCACCACCCTTCACCACCCCTTCCCTGTTTTTGTAAATATGTAAATACTAAAGTTTTTTATTATTGTTAATAAAAAGTTTATTTTTTTAAAAAAATGTGTCTTTCATTGTGCGCAACTGCAGCAGTGTGGATGTGTGTGTGAATGTGACAGCTTATGCACAACTGTGCATTCTAATCCTAGGCAGGAGTGCTGTGGGATAGCAATGTCCAAACTCTGTCCTTCCAGGTAAGTATTTGGACTTCACCTCCCAGAATCCCAGACCACAGGGCAAGGTGGCTGGGGATTCTGGGAGCTGAAGTCCAAACACCTGGAAGGACAGAGTTTGGACATTGCTGGTTTAGGGGACCAGTGAGCCAGGCATGGTGGGAGGAGGGAACAGGTAGGGTAGAATAGAATAGATAGGGCTGGGAGGGAACACATACCCTGGGAGGCGAAATGATGTCTTTATGGGACATCATGGGACCTAGTGCCTTGTCAGTGCTCCCTTCCCCTTGATCCCAGGCCCCCTCTA
>NW_024837889.1:0-1195 GCF_019175285.1 Sceloporus undulatus
GATGCAGAGGCAGTTAAGAAGGCATAGAATCATAGAATCATAGAGTTGGAAGAGACTGCAAGAGCCATCCAGTCCAACCTCCTGCCATGCAGGAAATGCAAATCAAAGCATCCCCGACAGATGGCCATCCAGCCTCTGTTTGAAGACCTCTAAGGAAGGAGACTCCACTACACTCCGAGGGAGTTTGTTCCACTGTCGAATAGCCCTTACTGTTGGGAAGTTCCTCTTAATGTTGAGGTGGAATCTCTTTTCCTGTAGTTTGCATCCATTGTTCCGCATTCTAGTCTCTGGAGCAGCAGAAAATAAGCTTGCTCCCTCTTCAACTTGACATCCCTTCAAATATTTAAACAAGGCTATCATATGACCTCTTAACCATCTCTTCTCCAGGCTAAACATCCCCATAGGGCATGGTTTCCAGACCCTTCAGCATTTTAGTCGCTCTCCTTAGAACACAGTCCAGTTTCTCAATGTCCTTTTTGAATTGTGGTGCCCAGAACTGGACACAGTATTCCAGGTGGGGCCGGACCAAAGAAAATAGAGTGGGGCTATTACTTCACTTGACACTATACTTCTATTGATGCAGGCTAAAATTGCATTGCCCTTGTTAGCTGCCGCATCACACTGTTGACTCATGTTCAATTTATTTACTTGGACTCCTAGATCCCTTTCACACGCAGTCTCGTTCAGACAGGTGTCCCCCATCCAATATCTGTGCATTTCATTTTTCTGCCCTAAGTGCAGTACCTTACATTTCTCCGTGTTGAATTTCATTTTGTTAGCTTTGGCCCAGCTTTCTAGTCTATTCAAGGCATTTTGAATCTTGATCCTGTCCTCTGGGGTATTCGCTACTCCTCCTAATTTGGTGTCATCTGCAAATTTGATAAGTATACACCCAATTCTGTCATCCAAGTCATTGATAAAGATGTTGAATAGCACTGGGCCCAGGACAGAGCCCTGTGGCACCCCACTGGTCACTTCTCTCCAGGATGAAAAGGAGCCATTGCTGAGCGCACTTTGGGTTCGGCCAGTCAACCAATTGCAAATCAATGTAACAGTTACCTTGTCTAGCCCACATTTTACAAGCTTGTTTGCAAGAATGTCATGGGAAACCTTGTCAAAGGCCTTACTGAAATCAAGATATACTATATCCACAGCATTCTCTTCATCTAACAATCTGGTAATTTTATCAAAAAAA
>NW_024837890.1:0-1195 GCF_019175285.1 Sceloporus undulatus
CATCACTGACAGGTGGCCATCCAGCCTCTGCTTAAAGACCTCCAAAGAAATCTCCATTGAGGGAATGTGTTCCACTGTCAAACAGCCCTTACTCTCAGGAAGGTCCTCCTAATGTTTGGGTGGAATCTCTTTTCCTGGAGCTTGCCTCCATTGCTCCATTGTGTCCTATTCTCTGTAGCAGCAGAAAACAAGCTTGCTCCCTCCTCAACATGACATCCCTTCAAATATTTAAACAGGGCCTCATATCACCTCTTAACCTTCTCTTCTCCAGACTAAACATCCCCAGCTCCCTAAGTCTTTCCTCATAGGGCATGATTTCCAGACCTTTCACCATTTTAGTCTGAGCAGAGCAGAATACAGTGGCACTATTACTTTCCTTGATCTAGACACTACTGTTGATGCAGCCTAGAATCGCATTGGCCTTGTTAGCTGCCGCATTGCACTGTTGACTCATCTTCAACTTGTGGTCTACTTGGACTCCCAGATCCCTTTCACATGTAGTTTCATTCAGCCAGGTGCCCCTCATCCTATATCTATGTGTTTTGTGAAGTTGAAGGCTTTCATGGCCAACATCCATAGTTTTTTGTGAATTTTTCGGGCTATGTGGCCATGTTCTAGAAGATGCTTAGACCAAAAGTCTCACGAAAAACTGTCTATGCATTTTGTTTTTCTGACCTAAGTGCAGTACCTTACATTTCTCCCTATTGAGGTTCATTTTGTTAGCTGTGGCCCAGCTTTCTAGTCTATTCAGGTCATTTTGAATTTTGATCCTGTCTTCTGGAGTTTTAGCTATTCCTCCTAATTTGGTGTCATGTGCAAATTTGATAAGTATGCTCCCAATTCTGTCATCCAAGTCATTGATAAAGATGTTGAATAACACTGGGCTCAGGACAGATCCCTGTGGGACCCCACTGGTCACTTCTCTCCAGGATGAAGAGGAGCCATGGCTGAGCACCCTTTGGGTTTGGCTGGTCAACCAATTCCAAATCCATGTAACAGTTGCCTTCTTTAGCCCACATTTTACAAGCTTGTTTTCAAGAATGTCATGGGGAACCATGTCAAAGGCCTTACTGAAATCAAGATCTACTACATCCACAGCATTCCCTTCATCTACCAAGATGGTAATTTTACCAAAGAAAGAGATTAGGTTTGTCTGGCATGACTTCTTTCTCTGAAACCCATGTTGACGTTTTGT
>NW_024837891.1:0-716 GCF_019175285.1 Sceloporus undulatus
TGTCTTCTTCCAGGGAGGCCTGGTGGAGCTAGCCAGCCTCTCTCTCCTTCAAGATGCGGGATGAAGGGAGGGCTTGTCTTCTTCCAGGAAGGCCAGGTGGAGCTAGCCTGCCTCTCTCTCCCTCAAGATGGTGGATGAAGGGAGGGCTTGTCTTCTTCTAGGCAGGCGTGGTGGAGCTAGCCTGCCTCTCTCTCCCTCAAGATGGTGGATGAAGGGAGGGCTTGTCTTCTTCCAGGAAGGCCTGGTGGAGCTAGCCTGCCTCTCTCTCCCGCAAGATGGTGGATGAAGGGAGGACTTGTCTTCTTCCAGGAAGGCCTGGTGGAGCTAGCCTGCCTCTCCCTCCCTCAAGATGCTGGATGAAGGGAGGGCTTGTCTGGCTTGTCTTCTTCTAGGCAGGCCTGGTGGAGCTAGCCTGCAACTCTCTCCCTCAAGATGCTGGATGAAGGGAGGGCTTGTCTTCTTCCAGGAAGGCCTGGTGGAGCTAGCCTGCCTCTCTCTACCTAAAGATGGAGGCTGAAGGGAGGGCTTGTCTTCTTGTAGGCAGGCCTGGTGAAGCTAGCCTGCCTCTCTCTCCCTCAAGATGCTGGATGAAGGGAGGGCTTGCCTTCTTCCAGGAAGGCCTCGTGGAGCTAGCCTGCCTCTCTCTCCCTCAAGATGCTGGATGAAGGGAGGCCTTGTCTTCTTCCAGGAAGGCCTGGTGGAGCTAGCCTGCCTCT
>NW_024837891.1:816-1194 GCF_019175285.1 Sceloporus undulatus
TGTCTTCTTCCAGGGAGGCCTGGTGGAGCTAGCCAGCCTCTCTCTCCTTCAAGATGCGGGATGAAGGGAGGGCTTGTCTTCTTCCAGGAAGGCCAGGTGGAGCTAGCCTGCCTCTCTCTCCCTCAAGATGGTGGATGAAGGGAGGGCTTGTCTTCTTCTAGGCAGGCGTGGTGGAGCTAGCCTGCCTCTCTCTCCCTCAAGATGGTGGATGAAGGGAGGGCTTGTCTTCTTCCAGGAAGGCCTGGTGGAGCTAGCCTGCCTCTCTCTCCCGCAAGATGGTGGATGAAGGGAGGACTTGTCTTCTTCCAGGAAGGCCTGGTGGAGCTAGCCTGCCTCTCCCTCCCTCAAGATGCTGGATGAAGGGAGGGCTTGTCTTCT
>NW_024837892.1:0-1194 GCF_019175285.1 Sceloporus undulatus
TGGTGACCATGCAAGTTCCCCAAGAAGAGTGGGTTCTCATGGATCCAAGCCAGAGGGCTCCCTACAAAGAAGTCAAGATGGAGGATGATGGGATGGAGGCCTCTCTGGGTAAGGAGCCATTTGCCTTTATTGGAGAGATGCTGAAGGAATGAATTCATTTTCTTGGCATTTCTTCTTCCACTGTTGAGATTCAGGGGTAAAAATGGGATGCCAGGCCATGCCCCATGGGTCACCCTGGTCTGAGCTTGGCTGGAGCTGCATTTTAAATATAAAACTTTGATTTTGCCCGGTTCGAAGCTTTCAAAGTTATAACTGATGGAAGTGCTGTGCCCCTCCTTCTGGGGCCCCATTTTCTCTGAAGAAGGGACATTCCAAAGTCTGGGACCAGCTACCATGAAGGCCTGTGACAGATCTTAGTTTGTCTGTTCTTCTAATACCCTTGAATATAGTTCTTCTGGACCTGGGGACTTGAATTCCTTTAAAGTCGCAAGTAATTCCTTCACTACTGGGAGTTCCATCAGCCAACTTGTATTGCACTTAGGGCAGAAAAATTAAATGCACAGATATAGGATGGGGGACACTTGGCTTAAAGAGGCTATGTGTGAAAGGGATCTAGGAGTCCAAGTAGACCACAAGTTGAACATGAGTCTACAATGCAATGCAGCAGCTAAAAAGGCAGCAATTCTAGGCTGCATCAGTAGAAGTATAGTGTCTAGATCAAGGGAAGTAATAGTGCCACTCTATTCTGCTTTGGTCAGGCCTCACCTGGAATATTGTGTCCAGTTCTGGCCATCACAATTCAAAAAGAATGTGGAGAAACTGGAGCGTGTCCAAATAGTGAAGGGTCTTGAAACCATTTCCTATGAGGAATGACTTAGATAGCGGGGGATATTTAGTCTGGAGAAGAGAAGGTCAAGAGTTGATATGATAGCACTGTTTAAATACAGTGGTACCCCGGGTTACGAATATAATTCGTTCCGCGGCGCCGTTCGTAACCCGAAAGATTTCGCAACCCGAAAAAGCCATAGCCGCTAGCAATGAAAGCCGCGATTTCGTGCGAAAAAGCGCCGAAAAGCACCAAAATTTTTTTCGTAAGCCGAAAAAAAAAACGTAACCCGAAACAGTTTTTTCCTATTTAATTTTTTCGTATCCCGTAAATTTCGTAACGCGGTGATTTCGTATCCCGGGGTACCA
>NW_024837893.1:0-1194 GCF_019175285.1 Sceloporus undulatus
TCCTTGGGGACAGTCTCTCCTCCCCCCTTTCCACCAGCCTCTGGCTTAGCAACTACTGATTCTTCTTTGGGAGGGGGGGGGTCCAGGCCCTTCGCGTCCTCCAAACCGTCCAGGTCCTCCACCATTCTTTCCCCCTCTTAGGGCAATCCCTCCAGGCCCCCTTCGGGGACGAGCAGCCTCGGATTCTTCAGCCGTGGTAAAAGCCTCCATTAAAGTAACTGCTTGCTTCAAGTCTTTTGGACGGTGACAGCGAACCCAGTTCCTGGCTTGGGAAGGGAGACCGGACACGAACTGCTCCACCATTACCAACTCAGCTACCTCTAAGGCCGATCGTTCCATAGGCTTAAGCCACCTTAGGGCACTGGCTCTAATTTTCTGGCCTAGAGTCCTGGGATGCATCCCTGACCTCCATTTGAGCTCACGGAGCCGCAAGCGGTAGGTGTCTTCCGAAATATTGAGCGTTTGGAGGATAGTGGCTTTCACCTTGGTGTAGTCCTGAGCCTCTTCTGGGGACAAGGTATCTACGGCCTCCTGAGCTGGACCAGTGAGGCAAGGGGTGAGTATCAGGGCCCACTGCTCCCTGGGCCACTGAGCTGCGGCTGCCACCCGTTCAAATGTATTGAGGAAAGCCTCTACGTCATCCTGAGGCCCCATCTTCATTAATTTCAACAGGTTCAGGCCAACCGTCCAGATTAAACCCCTTTCTTCTCCCTCTGCAGTGCGGGGAGCTCTCCATAAGTTAGTTAACTGCGTTAACAGTTGGGCCTGGCCGTTTTGCTGAGCTGCACACACCTGCTCTAGAACCCGGGTCTGCTGGGCCGCAGCGTGCTGTAGCATGAGTTGTTGTTCAGCGAACCAAGCAAACAATTGTTCTTGAGTCAGCCGTGGCCCCGCCCTAGGGGCGGTGCCCGCATTCTCCACCAATGTGGGCGGGGCTGGCGCGGCTGGTTGCATGGTGGGAAAATAATGAAAGAACCTCCACGTGGGAAACAAACTTTCTTCAACCCAGGTGTTTGCAGCAACACTAACGCCTTTACACTGGTGCCTCGGGATACGAAATACCCAGGTTATGAAATTTTCGGGATACGAAAAAGCTGGATAGGGAAAAACTGTTTCGGGTTACGAAATATTTTTCGGGTTACGAAATTCATTTTGGCGCGAAATTCAAACGATGCAAAGTGCAGTTATAGGCTT
>NW_024837894.1:0-1194 GCF_019175285.1 Sceloporus undulatus
TCAACATCACCATCAGCAAAGACGTAAAAGATTGTTTAAATTAGTAACTAGGGGTTTTTGGGGATTTTTTTGCAATCAAGTTCCAGCTCATTTTACATGACAATCAACTAGTAATAAAGAACACGATATCTAGGCAAGTTGCTTATTGTTCTGTGTACAGTCGGCCCTTCTTATAGACAGATTTTTATACACGGATTCAAGCATACACGGTTTGAAAATGTTCAAAAAAAGTATAAATTTGAACTATCAAACCTTGATTTTCCAATTTTTATAAGGGACACCATTTTGCTATGTCATTATATTTAATGGGACTTGAGCACACGGATTTTGTTATACAGAGGGGATGTTGGAACCAAATCCCAGCGTATAACAAGGATCCACTATATTATGTATTTAGGTGCTGATAGTGTTCCTTAGTATATTATGTGGCATTCTGAACCCAAATGATGGCTACAGATCAGGATGGCTACATATTGCCTCCACTGTTAGAAACTGTATGCCTCTGTATATCAGTTGCTGGGGAGTGTGAGATGGCAAGGTGCAGTTGCAACTATGTTCTGCTGTTGAGTTTATGTAAGGCAACTGATTTGTCACTATATGAACATAACTGGACTAGATAGTTGTTTGGTCTGATCCAGCATGACTTTTCTTAATGTTCTAATAATTAAGACTCTGGTTATATTTCAAGAGTTTTAAAAAGCATTGTAAGAGAGATTTCCATACAGTGTTTAAAAAGAGGTTGAGAAAGGGGGAAAGGTGTTCAGAATACACTGAACTAACTGAGAATTTCCATAATCATTCTGTTTCTTGTAAAGCCTATCCACATCCCTTCTGAATTTCACCCAGATTCACAATTGATGGCTTAGTTTCAGGCAATCCTCTCCTATACCAATTTCTTTTCTCCTGTATTTTCACACAATTAGAAATTTGCAGAGTAAAGAAGGGAAAGTGCAAAGGCAGGCTTACTATTGAACATAATTAAAACAAAAATAGGCGGGTTACAGACCACCCGTTTGGGGCAGGCTGCACCCGCCTCTTTCCTCGGTGTATCGGGGCCTCAGCTGCCAGATCGGCAGCCTCCGAGGCCCCAATCCACCGCTTTGCAGGCTGCGGGGAAGTGGCAAAAGGCCGCTTCCCCGCAGCCTGAAAAGGGGTGTCCTTGGGGATTCAAGCCCCAAGGACACCCCGCGGCGG
>NW_024837895.1:0-1194 GCF_019175285.1 Sceloporus undulatus
AATCCTGGGATTTTACCTTTGGACACTTAGCCTTCTCTGCCAGAGAGGTCTGGTTCCACAACGAACTACAAATCCCAGGATTCCATAGGATGGAACTAGAAGAGTTAATACACTTTAGAACTGGATTATTTCTGCAGTGCAGATACAGCCTGAGTCGGTTGTAAAAGGGTAGAAGCACCCAATTCTTGTTTTTACCCTCCTAATAATGGTTTTCCTTTTAAAAAATAAGTAGTTTGTTTTAGTCTCTAATCATTATTCTTCTTGTTGTTTGTTTGTTTCTATGTTTGTTTGTTTCATTCTTGGTAATATGAGTTATTCTGGTCTGTCTCCTTCCTTTTTGCCTGAAAATCTATTAATAAGAAAACTGGGGAGACTTTTTAAACCTCCTAAAGGAGCCACTTTTGGCCTTTTTTGGGGGACTAGCCTCCTCTTAGAAGCCAAAGCTATGTTCCCCAGAAGAAGCAGAGCTGTGTAATAAGAAAACCCTCTCAGAAAAGACACACAAAGAGACACACTTCCTTCCTTTTGGCCCAAGGAGCCTGGCCTCCTTCTCGCTCTGGAGCCTCAGGAGAGAAAGAGAAGCCTCTGTTCAACTGAGACTCAGAGAAGGTTCAGGAACATTATTCCCAACAGTCACAAACAACACAAAATGGCCCCCAGAACACAAGATGGCCGCCTCTATCTCAGTGCTTGGCAGTTGGCAGTTTGAGGCCTTCAGGGAACCCAAAATGGAGGATGAAAGGGCCCCAAAGTCAGAAGGGACCCCAAAGAGCATTTCCAAACCTTAACAACACCTAGAATCTTTCCTGATGCTAAAATATAGAGACTCAATGAGATACTCTTTATAAATAGGTCTTTCCATGTCTTTATAAATCAATAAAATTTAATAATACTAATGCTGCTACTAATAATAGTAATAATAAGTTACAACCAGGAGATTTCTCCCAGTGGCTTCTGCCCCAGAGGCCTCTGCGTATGCTCAGGAGCCCCTTCTTCTTCTCCCTCTGCAGAATCCTCCAGAGGCCTCTCTGCTCCTCCTCCGCCTTAAGCTCTTCCTCTAAGTCTTTCTCCTCCTCCTCCTCTTCCTCAGGGCCTTCCTGTAACCCCTTCCTCCTCCTCCTCCTCCTCCTGAGGTCCTTCTTCTAAGCCTTCCTCCTCTTTTCCTCCCAGACTTTGGGGGAGAATTGTGTGCCT
>NW_024837896.1:0-1194 GCF_019175285.1 Sceloporus undulatus
ATTGTCAGGTGTGTTCAATTATCCACTTTGCAATTCTTGTCCTTGGCATTCAGCACTTGTTAATTGTCTTACCATTCACACCTGTGTGGTTCTCTATTGGCTTCTGCTGAGTCACTCTGACTCTCACATACATCTTTTATTTCTCTTACTGTAAGTCCCATGTTGCTTTTTCCTTAACATGTCTAACTGCAGATTCTTCCACATTGGACTTATTCAACTGATTGTTTCTAATGTGGCAAGTTTTATCTCTTTGTCTTTTCCCTCGATCATAATGAGTGTTGAGATTTTATCTGGAACTTTCCCAACACAGAGAACTGACAGCCATGAGGCCCTTTCTTCTGGTGTAGAAAGTACACACCGGTGTCAAATTGCATCTTGTGTCTAATTACACACTTCATTAAATATGCTAAACATATAGCATGCTGCTAAATATCATGCTTTCATTCAATCTAAAGAAGGCATATGTGGCCCCAACCTGGATCTGGAGCAGTAAGTGGAGCAGGTCTAAACTTTCTCTTCAACTGGTTCTTGTCTCCCGTGCCCCCTTACTGTCTCCCCCACACAGATGAATTTTTAGATACTAGTGCCAATGGAAGTAGGATTTTCTTTCTATTGGCACAAGTATACAAGTATGAATTTGTAGAATCATAGAGGTGGAAGACACCACAAGGGCCACCCAATCCAACCCTCTGCTATGATTGAACACTCAATCAAAGTACTCCCAACAGAAGGCCATCCAGCCTCTGTTCTAAACCTCCATGCTCCAAGGCAGCATATTCCACTTTCAAACAGCTCTTACCATCAGGAAGTTCTTCCTAATGTTTAGGTAGAATCCTTTTTGCTGTACAGTGGGCCCTTGGTATCCACTGGGGTTTGGGTACCAGGACCCCCCCCCCCCCCATGGATGCTCAAGTCCCATTAAATACAATGTAAATACAAAGTAAAATGGTATCCATTATATAAAATGGCAAAATCAAGGTCTGCTTTTTGGAATATATATTCCAAATATATCCCTACATCGCTCCTCATAGGGAATAGTTTCCAGACCTGTCACCATTTTGGTTGCCTTCCTTTGGACATGCCACAGCTTGTCAATATCGTTCTTGAATTGTGGTGACCTGAACTGGACTCAGTATTCCAGGTGAGTCCTGACCAAAGCAGAATAGAGTGGTACTATTACTTCCCTTAATCTAA
>NW_024837897.1:0-1194 GCF_019175285.1 Sceloporus undulatus
ATTTAGCAATCAGTGATGAGATGTTGTATGATGCACACAAACCATCAGTTGATTGTTGTGAAACTTTAGCAAAAGTGTTTTCAATGGGTTTCCATTTCTGAAACATTTCTTCAAGTGATTGAAAATATGCTAAATTTTTGTCTGCTTTATTAGAGTGCATTTTGTTAAAATTTTCAAGAAGCCTGGAAGGTTTCATGGCTTCATTTGAAAAGTCTCTTTCGCACAGTAGACACACTGGTTGCTGCTGGTTATTTGGTACTGGTACAAATCCATTTTTCAGAAATTCAACACTATACTGCCTGCAGTTCTTTTTTGATTGCTTTTCTTCAGCCATATTCTGGAACAATTTTTAAAAAAATAACAATCACAACAGCTAGAAAGTGTAAAGAAATATTATAGCAATGCCATTTGTTGAAAAAGGGTGTTGTTTTTTCCCAGGAAGGTGGGAGAGAAGAGGGAAACCCACCACAAGGAAGGGAAATGGCTGCTTTTGATTAGTTTTAAAAATGAAGTAAATGAAATCCTCCTTGCCATGCAACACCACTGGGTGACCCTGGGCAAGTCGTACTCTCTCAGCTACAGGGTAAGGCAATGGCAAACCCCCTCTGAAGAAGGTTTTCCAAGAAAAACCCCATGATAGCTTCCCCTTAGGGCCTCCATGAGTCGAAACAATTTGAAGGCACACAACTGCAACAATTGCTGCTAGCCAGCCTGAGTTCCAAAGGGAGCCGGGAGCCTTACAAGTATGTATTTGGGGAAAGAAAGGTGAGGCTGAGGGATGGCTTGGGGAAATGAAAGAGGGAAGCTCTGCTATGGAAAGAACAATGCTGCCCAAACAGGGTGCCTGGCGAAGAGGGCGGGTGGGCAGGTGAGCTCAGCAGGATTTTCGCCTGGGGAAGGAAGGGCTGCATAGTCACTTGGGTACCACGTATCAAGAAATCCCCTTGCAGCCGCAGAGAGGGAGTAGAGGGGGGAAAGAAACAGGAAACCCCGGGAGTCATCAGAGCATTGACAGAATAATAATAATAATAATAATAATAATAATAATAATAATAATAAATATTCTGCCACTCCCTACAGATCAAGGCAGGTTACAGAAATGCAATTCAATACATAAAATACATAGTAAGAACAAAATCAATAAAGCATAATCCCCGTCTCCTTCCCACCAAATGAAAACAATAACAAAAATAC
>NW_024837898.1:0-1194 GCF_019175285.1 Sceloporus undulatus
ATGCCCCAAGGTGGCTTTGATTTATGGTTATCCTATCATAGGGTTTTCTTGGCAAGATTTGTTGAGAAGAGGTTTGCCATTGCTGTTTCCTGAGGCTGGGAGAATGTGATTTTCCCAAGGTTGCCCAGTGGGCTTTCATGGCTGAATGGGAAGTTGACCCATATTCTCTTGGAAACCTACTCCTACACAAAACCCACAACACCCAGGCTTAAACCTTATTGTTAGACCCAACACGTATGGACTCACTTAATCAATAGAGCTTACATTAAGTATTGACTTACTAAATTCCCAGGTCTACTCTGTAGGTCTAGTCTGGTTGGGAATAACAATTGGGTTTAGACTCTTTCCAAGCAGCTATTAATTACTGCATGGTAATTCACTCATGAAAAATGTGTTTCTGTGAAAACATTGCCCATAAAAACTTATGTATGAATTTCATGTCAGTGTGTGTTTTCACACTAGTGACTCTGCACATGGGTGGTTACATGATAGAACTATGCTACCTTATCAGGTGAAGTTTTGAGTATTTGGGCGGAGGATGATGGTAAAAGAAAGGAGAGCCAAGATACATCACTAACACATTAGCCCCAGTTCAACATCTTCTCAGCATAGTGTAAAGGTCTGCATTCAGACATTGTGCTACACTGACCCAAATACAATCTCACTTCAACTGACTTTAACGCCCCAAAGTCCTACAGGCATTCCATGTTTCAGTGTGAGTTGGCAGGATTGGAGAAGTTTGGGTACCTCCGCATAGCTAGATACACAATGATAATATCCACACTGAGATTTATGGGACTCCTCCTGATATCATTATGTGTCTGTCTTTGGGGGCGGGGGCAGTTGCACCATTCAGGGAATTAGCTAGGATTTTAGGAAGGGGGGGGGGCCCCCCTTTACGCCACCCTATTAAAATGGTGGCAGCAGCACACATTTTTCATTTTTCTAGGGGGGGGGGGGGTCTGGACACCAAGAACCCCCCCCCCGGCTATGTCCCTAGTATAGCAGTTTGGGTGTTGTACTAGAACTCTGGGAGACCAGGGTTTGAATCCCAGCTCAGACATGGAAACCACTGGGTTTGGCAATGGCAAACCCCTTCTAAAACTTGCCAAGAAAATCTTATGGTAGGTTCTCTTTAGGGTCACCATAAGTCAGAAATGACTTGAAGTCACACAACAACAACAACAACAACAA
>NW_024837899.1:0-1194 GCF_019175285.1 Sceloporus undulatus
TAGTTCTATTATTATTATTATTATTATTATTATTATTATTATTATTAACCTTTATTTATAAAGCGCTGTAAATTTACACAGCGCTGTACATACAAATGCCTCCCCCTCCCCCTGACCCTTACCCTTGCCATCGTTACTGTTATGGAAATTGTTACTGATGTATCTTTCCTGCCCTCCCCTCTTGCCTTCAGAAAATGACCCATTTATAATTGGGAAGAGGGTTGCAGGTTTGGAATTTTAATTGTATTTCTGAAATTGTATGTTATTTTATTACTGTAATCCACTTTGATTCCTTTGAGAAAAGGTGGAATATAAAGAAATAATAATAATAATGATAATAATAACAAGAACAACAACAACAACAACATCCCTTCAGGGGTATCCAAGGCCCTTTCAGAATGCTCCCAGAACCAAGGGGGGTGTTTCTGGGGCTGTGAGTCTCTCTGTTGGTCCTCCTCTGCAGGGTTGTTGTGAGGGAAAAGGCAAGTATGTGAGGGGGGGGTTGCCCAATTCGGATACTGTGGGCGTCTAAGCCTAGTTCCCGGGTTGCCAATGGATTGCCAGAGCTTTGAGGTCCCTGTCTCCCTTCTCTTGGCTTTGGCTTAGATTTTGGTTCTTCTCTACCCCCCAGACAGAGCCCCCTCCCCCAGGAATCCAGAGAAAACTCATCCCCCCCCCCCCCCCCAAAAAATGTTGCTTCCAATGCTATTGAACCCTATCCTGTATGAAGCTTTCTATTTGGCACAAAACCCTTCTTGAAATGAGGCATCAGAAGGGAGAGTCTCTCCTCTGCCCCACTTTCCAGGAGCGAGGGAGCTCCTCAAAGACCTTTTTACCTTTGGATCCCCCTCCCCTCCATGGTCATGCCTCTCTCCAAGGGTCCCCCCTGCCCCCTTTTATCATAATAACCCCCCAAACACCTGGGCCCCAACGAATCCCCCGAGGAGGGGGTAGGGAAGGAAAGAGAGAGAGGAGGTCTGAAAAGCCCCTTGCCTTTCTTGGGGGGAGAAGAGGGGCTTGCTTCCTTCTTATAACCACTCAAGGGCCCCCAGAAGACCCTCCAGCCATTCCTCTGAATGAATGAGGGCTCTCCCCACTTCTCTCCCTCCCTCAGAACAGACTGTGAGGACAGCAATGGCTTCAGGGGCTGAGACTATGCATACATAGATGCCCCCAAAGGCCCCTCCTCAGCAT
>NW_024837900.1:0-319 GCF_019175285.1 Sceloporus undulatus
AATTCCCATATCCGGGGACCTTTGGTAAAAGTGAAAAAATTCCCATATCCGGGGACCTTTCGAAAAAGTGGAAAAATCCCCATACCCGGGGACCTTTGGTAAAAGTGAAAAAATTCCCATACCCGGGGACCTTTAGAAAAAGTGTAAAAATTTCCATACCCGGGGACCTTTGGTAAAAGTGAAAAAATCCCATACCCGGGGACCTTTGGGAAAAGTGAAAAAATTCCCATACCCGGGGACCTTTGGGAAAAGTGAAAAAATTTTCCATACCCAGGGACCTTTTGGAAAGGTGAAAAAATTTCCATACCCGGGGACCTTT
>NW_024837900.1:419-775 GCF_019175285.1 Sceloporus undulatus
AGTGTAAAAATTTCCATACCCGGGGACCTTTGGTAAAAGTGAAAAAATCCCATACCCGGGGACCTTTGGTAAAAGTGAAAAAATTTCCATACCTGGGGACGGTTCGAAAAAGTGTAAAAATTTCCATACCCTGGGACCTTTGGTAAAAGTGAAAAAATTTCCATACCCAGGGACCTTTGGTAAAAGTCAAAAAATTCCCATACCCGGGGACCTTTGTTAAAAGTGAAAAAATCCCCATACCCGGGGACCTTTGGGAAAAGTGAAAAAATCCCCATACCCGGGGACCTTTGGAAAAAGTGGAAAAAATCCAATACCCTGGGAACTTTGGTAAAAGTGAAAAAATCCCCATAACCGGG
>NW_024837900.1:875-1194 GCF_019175285.1 Sceloporus undulatus
AATTCCCATATCCGGGGACCTTTGGTAAAAGTGAAAAAATTCCCATATCCGGGGACCTTTCGAAAAAGTGGAAAAATCCCCATACCCGGGGACCTTTGGTAAAAGTGAAAAAATTCCCATACCCGGGGACCTTTAGAAAAAGTGTAAAAATTTCCATACCCGGGGACCTTTGGTAAAAGTGAAAAAATCCCATACCCGGGGACCTTTGGGAAAAGTGAAAAAATTCCCATACCCGGGGACCTTTGGGAAAAGTGAAAAAATTTTCCATACCCAGGGACCTTTTGGAAAGGTGAAAAAATTTCCATACCCGGGGACCTTT
>NW_024837901.1:0-1194 GCF_019175285.1 Sceloporus undulatus
ATTCTTTGTTTGGTTCAGTGGTGATTTTGAGGATTGAAATAAGTTACCATTATTTTTATTCAATTATATTTACGTTTATTTGCAAAACATCCGCCATTTTAACATTATGGGAATTTTCCGGGAATTGTGACTGAATATTTCGTGTGATCTGGGGGGATTCAGCGGGTTTTGGACAGGCATTTCCGGGAATTATCTTCGAGGCTTGTTGGCAACACTGCTTAAAAGAGCATTGAACCCAGGGTTGGTCCTCCATTTTGATGCAGTGAGGCTCCTAGTTTTGGAGCCACCATGAAAGGAAGCCATTCCTAATGGCTGAATATGTGGTCTTCCTATTTCTATTCCCAGTGAAGGGAAGAGGGCCCTGGAGTGTTCTCTGCCTTTTATGGTTAAAGAACTTGACCAAACAGACTGGAAATCAAATACATAAATAATAAAACTTGGATGATTGGGAGAGGTTGCCATAGACTTATATCAGTTTAGAAAAGCAGATTGTCAGGACCTACATGGAAAACCTTTCATGTGCTTAAAATGTCTCTCATCACACAAGAAATCTAGATGACAGGAACAAAGATTGCAGCCTTGTCTCCTCCCTCTCACCCCTTTCTTGAAGATCCAGGGAGCTAAGGAAAAGAGAGGGGAGGATATTCCAATATGTCCCACTCTATTGATATCCTGAAGTGATCAAATCATATTTGGGGTTCACCCTGTGCTTCCCTCCTTAATCGCTCTCTGGATGAGGGCTATTTTCTATTGCAGATCACCTTTTGGGATGTCGCAGTGTTCTTCACAGAAGAGGAAAGGCCATTCTTGAGTTCGAAGCAGAAATTTCTATAAAGTATTTGGAGACCATGCCCTATGAGGAAGGACTGAGGGAATTAGGGATGTTTAGCCTGGAGAAGAGAAGGTTAAGAGGTGATATGACAGCTCTGTTTAAATATTTGAAGGAATGTCATATTGAGAAGGGAGCAAGCTTGTTTTCTCTACTCCAGGGACTAGATCACAGAACAATGGATGCAAGCTCCAGGAAAAGAGATTCCACCTCAACATTAGGAGGAACTTCCCTACAGAAAGGGCTGTTCGACAGTGGAACAAACTCCCTCGATGATTTTGGTGGAGTCTCCTTCCTTGGAGGTCTTTAAGCAGAGGCTGGAGGGCCATCCAGTCCAACCCCATTCTGCCATGCAGGAACTCTCA
>NW_024837902.1:0-614 GCF_019175285.1 Sceloporus undulatus
AAACAAAGGAAAGAAAGAAAGACAGGAACAGGCCATGGAACAAAGTGGAAAGACCACTTGCGGAGACTTCTTCATTCAGTCCCCATCCAGGACCCAAACGGAGAAGACCTTACCTGTCAGACCTGGACCCAAGATCAGCCTCTGCAGGACAGCCATCGCTCTCCGAATCCTACAAAAGAAGGAGAGAAGTGAAGGAGAGTCCATGGGCCACAAAGGGATGCTCTTGGGTTGGCCTTGAGCCGAAAAGCCGTTCCCTAAAAAGGGGGAGGAGGGAGACGCGTCCGCCCCCAGTTTTTCCCTTTTGTTACCCATGAGTTGAAAGGTCTATTCCCCTGCCATCCTATGAAGATAAAAGAAGGATGAATTTGGGCAGGAAAGGGGAGGAAAAGGGAAGGATGCCTATCTTTCCTTACCGTTAAAGAGATACAACTCCGTGATGCAAGTGACTCAGGGATGTCCTTGTCAACAAAGCTGACCTTGACTTCTGGGAGACTGAGAGAGGGACAGGAGAAGGAGATTGGTATTATTATTGACCATAAGGATACTATTATTTCCTTGCCAATACAGAAACCCCTCTGGCCCAGAGAGAAGTATAATAATAATAATAATAATAA
>NW_024837902.1:714-1194 GCF_019175285.1 Sceloporus undulatus
AAACAAAGGAAAGAAAGAAAGACAGGAACAGGCCATGGAACAAAGTGGAAAGACCACTTGCGGAGACTTCTTCATTCAGTCCCCATCCAGGACCCAAACGGAGAAGACCTTACCTGTCAGACCTGGACCCAAGATCAGCCTCTGCAGGACAGCCATCGCTCTCCGAATCCTACAAAAGAAGGAGAGAAGTGAAGGAGAGTCCATGGGCCACAAAGGGATGCTCTTGGGTTGGCCTTGAGCCGAAAAGCCGTTCCCTAAAAAGGGGGAGGAGGGAGACGCGTCCGCCCCCAGTTTTTCCCTTTTGTTACCCATGAGTTGAAAGGTCTATTCCCCTGCCATCCTATGAAGATAAAAGAAGGATGAATTTGGGCAGGAAAGGGGAGGAAAAGGGAAGGATGCCTATCTTTCCTTACCGTTAAAGAGATACAACTCCGTGATGCAAGTGACTCAGGGATGTCCTTGTCAACAAAGCTGACCTTG
>NW_024837903.1:0-1194 GCF_019175285.1 Sceloporus undulatus
AATAGTTTAACAGTTTTTATATTGAGTGTTGGACTATGACTCTGAAGTCTGGAGACCAGGGTTTGATTTCCAGCTCAGCCATGAAACCCAGTGTGTGACCTTGGGGAGTAAGTCACACTCTCTCAGCTTCAGAGGATGGCAATGGCACAGCTCTTCTGAACAAATCTTGCCAAGAAAACCCCAGGATAGGTTCATTTTAGGGTTGCCATAAGTTGGAAAGGGCTTCAAGGCACAAACAACAACAACAATAACCCAGATCACAATGCACTGTAATGGAACTATATTCTGTTTTAACTTTAGCAGTTGCAACACTGTGAGCAACTACACTGTAGAAATAATGCAGTTTGACACCACTTTTAACTTCCAGGGCTACCAAAAACCCCCAAACCCCCTGGGATTTGTAGTTTTGTGAGGCACCAGTACTCTTTTACAAAGAAAAAAAAATGCTTGTAAAAATTGAGCTACAACACTTAAAGTGGTGTCAAAGTGTATTATATCAACAGTGTAGATTCCCCCATGCTATAGAATTCTGGGCTTTGCAGTTTGGTGAGAGGGTCATTTGGAAAGCTCAGCCAGAGATAGAGAGATGGGGGAGGTCACTGAACTACAACACCCATAATCCCACAGCACGTCGCCATGGCAATCACTCTATAACAGCCTAGTATGATAAACTACTCAAGTTGCAGTGAGTGGCTATTGATGAAGAAAAGGGGTGGCCTTTGCCAAGCGCCGCCTTTTCATTGGTGCTTTCCTTCCTCGCACTGATGGGCGCTCTGTCCAGTCACAGGCAGGAGCCCCTGCCAGAGTCATCCTCTTTTAAAGTGCCTTGATTCACACACCCGTCCTCCCTCCCTCCCTCAGCCTCCCTGCAACTTCCCCCCCTTTTTCCTCCAGTCTCCATCGGAGCCTGTGCTTTTGATGGAGGGGAGGAGGAGGGGGAGGAAGGAGCTTGAAAATCCCCAGTCCTGATGGGGGGGGGGGGCCCACCCCCCCACCCCCCCCCCCCCTTAGCTATGTCCTTGCTCTTGTATCCTCTTCACCCAGAAAAAGGGTATGTGTAGAGCCATAAATGTTTCTCCATTCAAGAAACCCAGAAATGCATGGATATTGCATTTAATAATAATAATAATAAATTTTTATTTATATTTCCCGCTTCTCCCTTCAGATCGAAGCGGGATTACAGCAGTAAAAACA
>NW_024837904.1:0-547 GCF_019175285.1 Sceloporus undulatus
TATATTCAAAAATGCTAAATAATAATAAGTGCCAGTATGATACTTAACTGCTTATGATGAGGCACTAAGGTGTATATTCATTTTTAATAGTATATGCATAGAATAGTTTGTGAAAACAAAATCTGGATTAGACAGAACTGGATAATTTATTTTTTATCCATCCTTTTGTTGCCGTTTTCATCCCTTCCTTGTCATTTTTATGGGGTAAAGAGTGGGGACATCCATTTTCCATAAATACAGACAGAATGCTTGTAACTCACTTGAAAGTACCCCTGTGTTAAGGATGTACTACTTCATGAATTTGTATGCAATGTTTAATTTTAGAAATTTTCTTCCTACTGTGAAAAGGCTTTTGAAAACTGAGTGGTTTTCAAATACTAGTCTCCATTCAAGACTTACTCTGTGCAAAATTCTAACATTTTTTGTGCAGAAAATGCCAGTTTCTGTGCAAAAAATTCAAATTTTGTATAAAATAAATCAGATTATAGTCAGTCCAGGATTTTCCCCATCAGGGTTTCCTAGCACTCAAGAAGTACCTTTTTAAAAA
>NW_024837904.1:647-1194 GCF_019175285.1 Sceloporus undulatus
TATATTCAAAAATGCTAAATAATAATAAGTGCCAGTATGATACTTAACTGCTTATGATGAGGCACTAAGGTGTATATTCATTTTTAATAGTATATGCATAGAATAGTTTGTGAAAACAAAATCTGGATTAGACAGAACTGGATAATTTATTTTTTATCCATCCTTTTGTTGCCGTTTTCATCCCTTCCTTGTCATTTTTATGGGGTAAAGAGTGGGGACATCCATTTTCCATAAATACAGACAGAATGCTTGTAACTCACTTGAAAGTACCCCTGTGTTAAGGATGTACTACTTCATGAATTTGTATGCAATGTTTAATTTTAGAAATTTTCTTCCTACTGTGAAAAGGCTTTTGAAAACTGAGTGGTTTTCAAATACTAGTCTCCATTCAAGACTTACTCTGTGCAAAATTCTAACATTTTTTGTGCAGAAAATGCCAGTTTCTGTGCAAAAAATTCAAATTTTGTATAAAATAAATCAGATTATAGTCAGTCCAGGATTTTCCCCATCAGGGTTTCCTAGCACTCAAGAAGTACCTTTTTAAAAA
>NW_024837905.1:0-1194 GCF_019175285.1 Sceloporus undulatus
CTCCACTGTGACTCGAAGCAGCTTTATTTTGGCTGTCTGTAAAAGGCCATACTCCCTATGACTGGTTTTATCAGTTACAGCATTGTAAACCAGCTGCAGTTTTTGAACACTTGGAAGCTGGCTCTGTATACATTATGTTTGAATAATCTAAAGGGAATTAAACTACTGTACATTGACATGGCAGAGCTGGCATTTCCAGGAATGTAGCTGACACACTTACTTTCTGGCCACTGCTGAAACCTGGGCTTTCAAGTTTCCTAAATCCAGGGGCACACCCACAAAATGAACTTCAGACTTCATTTCAAGCCCATCCTAGGCAGGCTGAATCACTATTCCTGCATTGTTTGATTAAGCTTCAATTTGTTTGCTCTCATCAGCATTATTAACATAACACATTTTTAGAACAGCTTCCTTCACTTAAAGTAGGACAGGTACTTGTGGCCCTGCAGAAGATGTTGGAGTTCAGCATAGTCCACAAAGGCAAGATCCTTCTATAATGTAGTATTATAAGCAAGCTGTTCCCAGTACAATAATGATTATTTTTTTCATCAAAGCTTTTTGTATGAAAGAAGATAAAATCATTTAATTGCAGAAAAGATGTAACAGATGGAATGACATGAGTTCTTACTCTGAAGGAAATTCAAGGAGACAGTCAAGTATTGCAATCCAAAGAGCCTTTTCTGTGGCTGTGTCCAGTCCCCTGGAAGCCCTGTTCAGGGAGGCCTCGTTCATCCCATTTGTGATAGCTACAGATCTGAAGATGTAGGTTTTGGGGTTCTGCCTCTTTTTATAAAATCTGATATTTCCCTGCTGAGTTTTCGGGATGTTTTTAGCCAATTTGTTTTTTAGAAAAACCTTTATTGTTTCCTTGAATGAAGAAGTTGAATTTTATATTCATAATGTTTACAACTTATGGGTTTGAGCCAGGATAAGTACTGTAAGTTCATAAGTCTAAAGCAGGGGTAGGCAACCCTTTTGAGCCGGGGGCCGGGTTGCTGTCCCTCAAACAACTGGGGGGCCGAAGCCAAAAATTAAATAATTAAATAATTTTTTTAAAAAATAATTACATAAATAAACTGGGTCAAACGTAGGACAAAATTTTCAAATGGAGGACACTTTTTAAAAAATGGAGGACGTGCAAAAAAATTTGCTGATTTTTAAAAAACTGTTAATATAAATGCATGTTTTGGAGGC
>NW_024837906.1:0-1194 GCF_019175285.1 Sceloporus undulatus
GAGTCAATAGGTGGCCAGGAATTAATTAATTAATATCCCGCTCTTTTCCCAGGACTGGGACTCACCCTCTCACTCCATGCATCTGTCGAAGGAGATCAAGTCTACAAAAGCTGATGCTACAACTGTTTTTGAAGGCACAAGACCTGCTCCAGCACCTCTTGGCTTCTCTATTGGGTTTTTGGCACAACTGACCTCTCCTTTTATTTTTCACACCCTCCTTTTTCTATTTCTTTTTCTTGGCCAAATTCAGGAGTAATGGGAAAATAAACAAAAACAAAATAAAACCCTACATCTCTCTTTTTGTAAATCCCCTACCAGAGCAAGGCAAGCAAGGGTTGGAAGGCGAGATTCTGAATTTGATGTGAACATTGTTTTCTATGGGCAGGTTGTACGTGACTCATATGGTTCACATGGGGATTATGGTATTACTGGTTGTTCTTTTGTAATAGGAACTCCACAGAACATGGTCTGTAACTACACAGTTTTTCTCTCATTCTATATTAAAAAATATAACAATGAGAAGTAACAGTCACATAAAGAAAATGATGCAATAAACAAACGAGTTTCGACAGTGATCTCCAAATGATGTAAAATTGCAAAACCCAGCAAGACAAATCACTTGAACCTGTGTCCCTTTCTATAAATAGATGTAGGAGGTATAAAGGGAAGTGTGTCTATTTTTGTTTATATATGCAATGCAGATATTCCAAATCTCCAGCAAAAAGGAGATTTTCCCTTCTATCTGTTACCTAGTTCTGTGCTTATTTTTGTAAGGAATTCACTTGCTATATTATTTTTTTCCATGAGAAAGGTTTTAGGTCAATAAACCTGACCTGCCTTGTAAAATTCATTGCACGGCTCTCACTTAAGGCAAAGGTCTGTATTCCATTGTGTCTAACCCCTTAGTGGCTTCCATCTGAGTGGGACATTGAACCGTGTTGGTTTTCATCTTGACAATCCAAGGCATTGAATTTATTGGGGAGAAGAGAGTTCAGGAACATGTTTGGAGTGAATTTAATGCTCCCCTGACTCAGAAACCACCACTCACCCATACAAACTTATAAATTAAATAGCATCCCCATTGAACTCAATGGGATATAGGACTGCAGGGTTAGGCTCTGAGCTTGGCCACAAAGACAATGCGGCCAATTGCCTGGACCACAGGGATCATGAACTGAAAGTATTGCTCCAGGC
>NW_024837907.1:0-782 GCF_019175285.1 Sceloporus undulatus
GTTTGTCTCTGCTGTTCTTACAGCTGGCAATGGAGCTGAGGATTGAGGAGAGAAGAAAGTGTCAGTTTTGTGCATATTCACAAATTCTGTGCATCAAAGAATCCAGTGTGTTGAAATAGCAAAGAACTTTATTGAAAACACATATCAGAAATATGTTTAAGCCAGAACTGCCCAGAATATATTG
Organism: Sceloporus undulatus; assembly: GCF_019175285.1. NCBI lineage: Eukaryota > Metazoa > Chordata > Lepidosauria > Squamata > Phrynosomatidae > Sceloporus > Sceloporus undulatus. The sequence goes on from NW_024837907.1 coordinate 185, forward strand.
AAACCCCAGAACCTAAAACTCCAGCTTCCACCAAACCTAGCCCTCACCTACAATTCCCACCATCAATCCCCCATTATTAACCAGCCCCACTTTGCCATCCTTCTCACACGCACAATCTCTCCCTGCCCAAGACATCTAAAGAAGCTAGATCCCTTTCTGTTACTACAGGTCCCCAACTTTCTTCAGCCAACATCCCACAAATTCTGAATGCTATCATTGCTATGCTAGATAGCTGCAACAAATCCCAGTCCCCCATCTAACTAACATAAACCACGGCCCATAATCCCCAGCCAAATTTATAACCCAAAACAATTATCTATACTAGTAGCAATTAAAACCTAAACTTAACAAAACATAACTTTAAAACATAAACAGACATATGGACAGAAAAAAATGTACAAATAAAATCATGAGGGCCTTTTCTTATCACTGCCAGATTGAAACAGTATTTTTGTATTCCTTCTTTACAAAAATAATGTTCGTTCACTGCTTGGATGTGTGTGGCTCCTCTCCTGTGCAGCCTCTCTGGTGACTTAATAGGCCTGACCTCCAAGAAAAGCATTTCCCACAATGCTGGCATTTGTATGGTTTCTCTCCT
>NW_024837907.1:882-1194 GCF_019175285.1 Sceloporus undulatus
GTTTGTCTCTGCTGTTCTTACAGCTGGCAATGGAGCTGAGGATTGAGGAGAGAAGAAAGTGTCAGTTTTGTGCATATTCACAAATTCTGTGCATCAAAGAATCCAGTGTGTTGAAATAGCAAAGAACTTTATTGAAAACACATATCAGAAATATGTTTAAGCCAGAACTGCCCAGAATATATTGAAACCCCAGAACCTAAAACTCCAGCTTCCACCAAACCTAGCCCTCACCTACAATTCCCACCATCAATCCCCCATTATTAACCAGCCCCACTTTGCCATCCTTCTCACACGCACAATCTCTCCCTGCCC
>NW_024837908.1:0-1194 GCF_019175285.1 Sceloporus undulatus
TTGAATTTACTACATTTTGACTAAATGTCCTACATTTCACTGTCCTAAACCTATGGGCGGCCCAAACAGCCTAGCCGACCTTAATTTCGGCACCCCTCCTTTAACACCATGCAATTTCTTTCCCAAAGAAAGAAAGGAAAGGGCCCTTTTTTATTTTATATATATATTTAAAACATTATTTCATAACAGAATTCTGCCTTGTTGTGGCAATGGTGATGATACTGATACCATCAGCCTGATATCAGTATCATCACCATCAAGGCTGTGTTGTGTGATGGTCCAAAAACTTTTATTTCTTAAGAAGCCCAATGAGTTTCGGGGATGCTTTGATTGAGATTTCCTGCATGGCAGAATGGGGTTGGACTAGATGGCCCTTGTGGTCTCTTCCAACTCTACGATTCTAGGATTGTCAGCAGTTTGCCTTCTTTAGGGGCTATTACTATAAATGTCTGTAGCTGCAGCCTGCCCTCTCCATCAAAGTGGTTTCTTCTAATACATAGAGAGTTGGGCGAAACTCTCTAGGCTTTTTAAGAAATAAACGTTTTTGGAACATCACAGCATGTGGAACTTTATCTTCTTTTTCTTTTCTACTATGAATATGTGCTTTCCAAAGTTTGTTTTGTATTACAGTTTTTCAGTCATTACAGTTTGGATGGTGTGTGTTTGATCATCAAAATCGTATTGTGTTTTAGTTACTTACTGTTCAGTGTTTTAGTTTAATATCTTAGTATTGTATAATAATCTTAGTGTACCCCAGCATTTGATTGTTACTGTTGTGTGCATTCGAGACATTTGAAATCAACACTGCAGGGGACATTTGGGGAAATCTTTTCATAGTAACCCAAAGGGGTCTGAGGCTGAGAGAGAGTGACTTTCCAGTCGAAAGTGTATTTTTTATGCTTTTCATGCTAACACTTGTCTGAAAAGCATACATTTTGGATTGGAAAGGCGCACTCTCTCGGCCTCAGAGACAGTGGGCCTCCTCCACATCATCATCATCATCATCTTTGCCAAATTGTATTCAAATATTTCGATATAGGATACAATTTGGCAAAGATGATGAATGCGATGGTGATGATATTAATACAGTGCTACCTCGGGTTACGAAATTAATTCGTTCCGCCGTTCCGTTCGTAACCCGATAATTTCGCAACCCGAAAAGGCTTTCCGTTAGCGCTGGAAAGCCGCTAGCCG
>NW_024837909.1:0-1194 GCF_019175285.1 Sceloporus undulatus
CGACTCAGGCTTGCATCCTTCCGAGGTCGCTAAAATGAGTACCCAGACTGTTGGGGGGCAAATTAGCTTACTTGCTAATTAGCTTACTTGCTGTTCACCGCTATGATCTTTGGAATAGCGGTATATAAATAAAACAAATTATTATTATTATTATTATTATATATATATAGCATATTTATGTATATACTCTTCTACTTGTGTACAATTTAAACATAATCAAATGCATGGAGAAATATGCGCATGTATACACTGCCCACGTTCTGCTCAACATCAGCATGTATATATAATTATAATTGTGTATATGTTTGCTTCCGGTCATAACAGCATAACTGCCCTGAGATTACTGTAATTGGAATTTTTATGCTTTGTGATGTTTTTATGATATGTATTTTAGACATGAATGGCTCCAGAGGAGACTCTGAGGGCTGCCATTGGCTGGAATCCCCTTCCCTCCCACCATCCTTGGCTCTGATTGGCTGGAGTCCCTGTCCCTCCCACCATCCCTGGCCCTGATTGGCTGGAATCCCTGCCCCTCCCACCATCCCTGGCCTTGATTGGCTGGAATCCCTGTCCCTCCCTCCATCCCTATCCCTGATTGGTTGGAATCCCGGTCCTGCCCACCATCCCTGGCCCTGATTGGTTGCAGTCCTAGTCCCTCCCTCCATCCCTGGCCTTGATTGGCTGGAATCCCGGTCCCTCCCACCATCCAAGTCCCTGATTGGCTGCAGTCCTTGTCCCTCCCACCATCCCTGGCCCTGATTGGCTGGAATTCCAGTTCCTCACACCATCCCTGGCCCTCATTGGCTGGAATTCCAGTCCTCACACCATCCCTGGCCCTGATTGGCTGGAATTCCAGTCCCTCCCACCATCCCTGGCCCTGATTGGCCGGAGTCCCTGTCTCTCTCTCTACCCTGAAGGCCTCAAACTGAAAAGTGCCAAGCTGTGAGGCAGAGGCGGCCATTTTGTGTTCCAACAGCCATTTTGTGTTCTGGCGGCCATTTTGCTTGTGACTGTTGGGAATAACATTCCAGAACCTTCTCTGAGGCCTCAGTTGAACAGAGGCTTCTCTTTCTCTCCTGAGGCTCCAGAGTCAGAAGGAGGCCAGGCTCCTTGGGCCAAAAGGAAGGAAGTGTGTCTCTTTGTGTCTCTTTTCTGAGAGGGTTTTCTTATTACACAGCTCTGCTCCTTCTGGGG
>NW_024837910.1:0-1194 GCF_019175285.1 Sceloporus undulatus
AAACAGGGATTGGGTCACATCATTTGGTTTTCAGTGGGGAGGGGAGGTGAGGAAAGAACTTTGGTAACAGCAGTAATACACTAACATGCTGTTGGAGTTCGGCCACGAATATTTACATTGAGCTAACAAACCCTTCCCTCACAAAGCCAGATCACTGGAATATCGAGAGCAAACATAAGTGTATCAAAAGACAAGTGGACACATGGCAGACTTCTTCAGAACACTAGACAGCTGTTGTAGAGCATCAGCAGCCACCATTTTGAGTTACCATAGGTGACAGTAGTGACTCTTGTTACCTTTGGGCCATCTTTTTCTTGTGGGGAGAGGGGTTCTTCTTGTCTCCAGATATTGGCAAAGATTATTGTCAGTGGTTCTGAGATTACTTCTGCCAGTTCTTTTACTACCCTTTGATCTAGCCCATCTAGCCCTGGAGACTTTAATTTGTTTAGAGTATTATTATTATTATTATTAACCTTTATTTATAAAGCACTGTAAATGTACACAGCGCTGTACATACAATCTTTTTAATTAGACGGTTCCCTGCCCTCAGGCTTACAATCTAAAAAGACATGACATAAAAGGAGAAGGGGAAGGTGGTGGGGCTAGTAGGCTAATACATATAAAGTACATAGCAATACAGGAAATGGTTCGATAAAACAGGCACCAAAAGAACATCAAATAGCAAGCGACAATTATGCAATGCCTGGGAATGCTTCTCTGAACAGGATGGTCTTCAACTCTGTTTTAAAGCTGGTTAAAGAGGTGATGGCCCTTGCTCATGGAGGAAGAAGGTTCCAGGAGTGAGGGGCAGCGAGTGAAAAGGGGCGAATCCGAGGTGGGGCAGAGGAAATCCTGGGCTGGGACAGCAGACCTTGACTACCAGAATGGAGGGCCCTGGTGGGAAGGTGAGGAGAAAGAAGGTCTGATAAGTAAGGAGGGGCCAGCCCAAGGAGGGCTTTAAACGTCGACAGCAGGAGCTTGTACTGAATATGGAAAGGGAGGGGGAGCCAGTGAAGGGATACCAACACAGGAGAGATGTGGTCAGAGCGGTGGGTGGATGTGATAATGCGTGCAGCTGAATGCTGGACAGAAATTAAAGGACGGAGGTGAGAAAGAAGAAGCCCAGCCAGGAGGACATTACAGTAATCAAGTCATGAGATCACTAGGGCATGGACCAGGATCTTGGCAGTAGAG
>NW_024837911.1:0-1194 GCF_019175285.1 Sceloporus undulatus
TGCTTGGTACAACATACAAGATTCAAAAGTAAGGCAGACTGGTCTTATGCAAAGTTATGTGCCTTCCAGTCGCCTTTTGGCTTAAGGTGACTCATGAATTTCACAGGCCCAGGAGGTGGTTTGCTATTGCTTTCCTCTAAAATGCCTCCAAGGTTCAAGCTGCTGTCTTGATCCACATTTGCAAAACAGTCTTGGAGAGAGCCAGTATGGTGTGGTGGTTTCACTATTCGACTAGGATATTGGGAGACCAGGATTCAAATCCCCACTCAGCCACGCAATCCCACTGGGTGACCTTCGGCAAGTCACACTCTTGCAGCCTCAGAAGAAGGCAAGGGCAAAACCTCCTCTGATCAAATTTTGCCAAGCAAACCACCATGATAGGATTGTGTTGATTTCACAATGTCAAAAATGACTTGGAGGCACATAACAACAAATGGGTCTTAAATGCTCATTCAAGACCAAAGTACTCTCAGGTATTTGGATTCCAAGAGGGATAGCTCACAACTATATATTATTGCTAGGGGAAAAAAATATCTATTGCTACTATGTGGATTTCAGCTAACCTCAGACTCAACAGAGGAACCTGTGGAGGAACAGCAGATGACACTGTTATTCCTCCTACTAAATAATAATAATAATAATAATAATAATAATAATAATAATAATAATAATCCCAGTGCTTTGCTCTGATCCTATGAGTAGCACTATACCACTGATCCTAGAAGCTGCCCATGGCTGTATCCACAATGCAGAAATAATCTAGTTTGACACCATTTTAACTGTCATGGCTTAATGCAATGGAATTCTGGGAACTGTAATTTGTTCTGGCACCAGAGCTCTCCGACAGAAAAGACTAAATGTCTCACAAAACTACAATTTCCAGAATTCCATAACATGGAGCCATATCAGTTAAAGTGATGTCAAAGTGGATTATTTCTGCAGTACAGATGCAACCTATGTCTGTTTTACACAGGTACCACCTGAAGTGGTTGGCAGGTCCTCTGCCATGGAGACAGCAAATACATTCTTGATGTTACTTCCAGTCCTCTCACAGCTATTCTGAATTAAATGGGGATTGAGACCTTGTGTCAGGTGATACAGCAGACAATTTCACTCAGGTGCAACTACAAAATGTCTCCCCTCTCAATTCACCACAACCTACTTTTTAGTTGCTTTAGCCCTCCAAAAACATGG
>NW_024837912.1:0-1194 GCF_019175285.1 Sceloporus undulatus
AAATTAAAAGAGAAGAACCAACAGCTTTCTAAAACAATTTGAAGCGAAACACTTGCATAAATTTGAATCAAATCCAATGGTCCCTGGAAGTACACCTCAGGACTGGCAAAGCCTCGCGGAGGGCAGCAGAGGCACAGACCCATTGCTCCTCCTCACCACGGGCCCCTACTCTCCCCCAGCTGAGAGACAGCTGGAGGCCAGGGGAAGGGCAGGAGGAGCAGGAGCAACAGCACATGACCATCACCCCCCTAATTTCCCCCGGCTTCTAGCTGTCTCTTCCTGTCCTGGAAGCCCCGCCTCTGATGGTAGAAGCCCTGCCCATGGATGGCAGAAGCCCCATCCACAGAGGGCAGAAGCCCCGCCCCCAGCACGCGGACCTAGAAATGTTCGCCATCACCGTAAAGGAGGACAAGGCAATGCAAAAAGCAGGATGTTATGGTGACCCCAAGGTGAACCTATCATGGGGTTGTAAGATTTGTTCAGAGGAGGTTTGCCATGGCCTTCCCCTGAGGCTGAGAGCATATGATCTGCCCAAGATCACCCAGTGGGTTTACATGGCTGAGCGGGGATTTGAACCCTGGTCTCCAGATCCATCGTCCACAACTGGAGGCCAGGGGAAGGGCAGGAGGAGTCCACTACTGCACCCTGGCTCCTGTGGTCTACCTTGCCAAGCTTTGTTGTTTTTTTCTAGTGATTCAGGTCTTATCGTGGCATGTCCAAAGTATGACAGGCTCAGCTTAGGATGGGTGACACCTTGCTTGAAAGGAGCACATGTGAAACGGATCTTGGGGCCTTAGTAGACACCAAGCTAAACGTGTCAACAGTGTGGAGTAGAAGCCACAAAAGCTATTATGATTCCAGGCTCAATCAGCAGGACTCTAGATCATAGGAAGTAATAGTGCCACTGTATTCTGCTCTGGTCAAGCCTCCGCTGGAATCCTGTGTCCAGTTCTGGACAGCACGATTCAAGAGGATGTGGACAAGCTGGAATAATGTCTCCAGGGAAGGATGAGTGAAGATGATCAAAGATTTGGAAATCAAGACTTGTCCACAATGCAAAATATAACTTTATTGGCCTCCCAAAATGGGAAAAAGTTGCATCGTGCAAACTTTCAAAGCTTCACTGGCTTCTTCGTCCGGCAGAGATGCTAAGATATTGAGTTATGTGACATTGGTAGCCAGAATCTTAATAGC
>NW_024837913.1:0-1194 GCF_019175285.1 Sceloporus undulatus
AAAAAGCGCCGAAAAGCACCAAAAATTTTTTTCGTAAGCCAAAAAAAAAACCGTAACCCGGAACAGTTTTTTCCTATCTAATTTTTTCGTATCCCGGAAATTTCGTAAGGCGGTCATTTCGTATCCCGGGGTACCACTGTATATGAGTCTGAAGCCTATTATTAGTCCCAGCTAAAGTGCACCCATTTAATGAACAGGATTTAACTGTGAGTTGATATACCATTCAATAATTAATTCAATGAGTCTACTGTAATTGGGACTAACCGGAAGAATTCAGACCACTGTATTTGTTTTAATTTGCAAGGTACTCCGAGTTCTGTTTTGGGGAAAATGGAAATGATTATAATTATAATCATATTACATTATATTAACCAGGTGTTTAAAGAGCAATTTCAGATATATCCTTTGGGAGCAATTCTAAACGGATTGCCGAAACATTTGAATGAAATTACCATAGATAGGATCCCAATTACAAAAAAAGGACACTGCTTAAAGCTTGCCATATTATCCAATAATAGCTCCCTGATTTCTGGGTCTGCACTGGAGTGGGCAGTCTGGAGCATCCTGACCCAGGAGTTGTCTCAGTCTACCCCATTGCAAAAGCTCTCTGACACCTGGTGGATGATAACATGGCCACCATGTGCCATTGCCGCAGATTACTTTGTTTTGAAGTCAGATCTCCCAGCCTTGATCACATGATCAGGTGACTGGGGACCTCATTCTGACCTCAGAGAGAGTGCTGGGCAGCACAGTAGAACACTTTCCCAACATCCACCTGGCGTTGGAAGGGAGGGCTCTGGATATTCTGGGAAGATTTGGAGGAACTTGTGAATTTTTAAAATGCATTTGAAGAGGGATATACCTTACCTCTTACAATGCCATCATGTTCATCACCAGAAATGGGCACTGGACCAAGCGTTATCTGGTCTCCCCACTGAGGGGACAGGAAAAGGTGGTTTTATTCAACCAAGGTAGACAAGGCCATAGGTTCATGATGGACAGAATCCCAATAATCCAAAACTCCAGTCAGTTAACACCTGGTAGGCTATGAAACCAATATGGTGATAATAATGATTATGATGATGATGCCTGGTTTCCAGTTTTACACCAAGGAGATGACTGAAGGGTGCAAAACGGGCTCCATGCTAAAAAAACCACAATAGGAGGAAGAGGAGAAGAGAGTAAGCTTTTCTT
>NW_024837915.1:0-1194 GCF_019175285.1 Sceloporus undulatus
CTCCTGGATCTTCCGGACAATCCTTTCTTTCCATCGGAGGAGACCCCGAGGCCGGGAAAGAAGAGGCACCACGACAAGACGGGTCGTGACCCTGCCCCTAAAAAGTCCAAGCCGTCAAAGGATCAGGCCGGTACCGACCCGCCTAAGGCGAAGGACAAGAGGCGTTCCCCTTCTAAGAAGGCCCACGCTTCCACTCCGGCAGCTCCCCTTGATCCAGAGCCTGCGCCCGAGGTTCAGCTGACTCCGGTACCAGACACGCCACCGCCTCAGCCCACTATGGACTTTGTCCACGGGACAGAGGACACCGCTCCTCTTTCTCCTGAAGAACAGTCGCCTCCCCACTCCGGGAACGACGACTACGAGGACCCGCCCCGTAGACAGGAGATACCGGACCTATTCCTCGACACCCAATCGGGCCAGTACTACATGTCGGTTACAGAGGACAGGGCAATTAGGGAGTTCACCAGACTGAACCCCTGTCCAACGGACCCTCAGCAGGGTACCTCGACCAGATCGGTCCCGACTGTCTCCGTCTACGAGAGGCCTCCATCCCCACCTCACCGGCGCTCACGCTCCTTGACTGATCTCATCCCGGCCCGAACGAGACCCCAAGTCAGAGTGGCAGATGCCCTCTCCTCTGACTTGGACTCCGATGAGGAGCCCTTGCCTCCGTCCGAGGCACCATCTGATGAAGATGTCCTCTCGGTGTCGGCTTCACCTCAGAGGATGCACAATCCTGAGCCGTCTTCCCCATCGGACGACGTCTGTTCCTTCAGTGAGCACGTCGTGAAGATGGCCAGGGCTCTCGACATCGAGCTCGCTTTCCCGGACAACGACGCTCAGGATCCGGTGGAACGTCGGGTGCACTGACAAGTGCCTACTCCACCCTGCCTCCCTTTGCTTCCGTCACTGCAGACCATCGTCAAAAGGTCTTGGGACTCACCGGCTACCCTGTCTGCCTCGTCTCGTAAGGTGGAGTCTCTCTACAGAGTTGCTCTGGCGAGCTGTCCCTGGTTGGCCGACCACCCCAGGCCGAATTCGGCGATTGTGGAGGGAGCCCAACACAGCTTCGTTCCGAAGCAGGCAACCTCCCCTGTCGACCGGGAGGCGAAGAAATGGATGGCCTGGCCAAGAAGGCCTGCTCGGCAGCGGCCCTTGCGGTGAAGGCCGTCAACTACACCGCCTGCATGGGGG
>NW_024837916.1:0-1194 GCF_019175285.1 Sceloporus undulatus
TCCTTTACAAAACACCAGGCACAGCAGGCAGAATTTATTTTTTACAACTGTAAGTGGCATGGCATTTTACCTGCAATCTTTAAACAAGTACTTCATAGATAGTCGTATTTTGCTAAATCAAAATAGCACTAAATGTTTGTGTCTAGAAAAAGAAAATACTCAGAAAATTCTCTGTTGCAAAATGGTGGCTGGGTTAATCTTCTATGAAACTATATTGTTACTTCCTTGTGTTGGATAAATGAAGTCAAAAGCTAAAAAAAGAGGAATGTAGGGAGCACAGGCACAACTGATTGTTTTGTCCTGAAACATTAAAACATTAAATAACATCAAGCAACATTACAACTGGAGCAACAGTTGTACCCTGAAGTGTAGCCAATTTATTAGTTATGATACCCAATTTATTGGCCTAATTTATTGGTTGCTTAACTGGAAGAGGGGGAATTTCAGTGCATAGTCTTAGTGAGGAGATTGAGTGAATTTGAAATGGAAAACACTGAGAAAATTAACAAAATCATATTCTAATTTTTTTTCCAGTTCTGTTTTATAATATTGAGTGCCTCAGAATTTTGTATTCTCTTTTGAAAATACCAAAGCAAAACATCCAGTGTTCACCATTTCAAATCCTCATATAATTTCAGTAGGAGAACTTGAACCATGTGCTTAATTTTTCTACTGAAATCAGAATTTCCAAAGTGTTTCTCGTTGGGCTCCAATACAAGAGTAATATAAGTAATAATAAGTATCAGACTACTGAATTCACTGGATTAAATCCACATTAAAGGATCTCTTCAGCCATTCCATACATATTGGCAGGTTACAGACCGCTCATTTGGGGCAGGCTGCACCCACTCCTTTCCCCGGTGTATTGGGGCCTTAGTGGCTAGAACGGCAGCCGCTGAGGCCCCGATCCGCCGCTTTTCAAGCTGTGGGGAAGTGGCAAAACGCCGCTTCCCCGCAGCCTGAAAAGGAGTGTCCCTGGGGCTTCAAGCCCCAAGGACACCCCGCGGCGGCGGAGAGGAGGAGAAAGGGGCTGCTTGGCCCCTTTCTCCTTTGGTCCGCTGGGCGCAGCCATGTGAAGGCTGCGCCCAGCGGACCAAACCAGGAAGGAGCTCCGAAACGGAGCTCCTTCCTGCTCCACGGAAAGGGCGCACTAAGCGCCCTGGCGCAGAGCGAGGACATCACGTCCGCGCCGCC
>NW_024837917.1:0-1194 GCF_019175285.1 Sceloporus undulatus
AGTACCCAGACTGTTGGGGGCAAATTAGCTTACTTGCTAATTAGCTTACTTGCTGTTCACCGCTATGATCTTTGGAATAGCGGTATATAAATAAAAAAAAAAACAAATTATGATCGAAGAATCCAAATCGTTATCAGCGGTACCATCTGCAGAGCCAGTTGTTCACATCCGCTATTTTCCTCTCCCTTCCTGGACTGTGCCCTTCAACTGGCAGAAGAGACGAGATGACAACCTGAGCATCCATTCCTTTCAGCTTCCTTCCAAGCGCCTCGTAATCCTTTTTGATGTTCTGAAGGCTGTGTCTTGCAGTATCATTGGTTCCCACGTGGACCAAAAGGAAGGGGTATTGGTCAGTAGGCTTGACCAGTCTTGTCAGCCTCTCTGTCACATCACGGATCTTTGCCCCGGGGAGACAACACACCTCTGACAAGTGATCTTGTCAGGCCGACAGATCACTGCTTCTGTACCCCTCAGCAAGGAGTCCCCCACTACAACCACACGCCTCCTACGAGGTTTAGCAGCGACTGTTCCCTTGGATGGGACTCTGAGGCTCCCCTGCTCTGTCCCTGAAGTCCGTCCATGCTGCTCTTCCTCGTCCTCCTTGATAAGGGAAAGAGCTTCAAATCGATTCTCTCGCTGCAAGCTCCCAGAACAATCCCTTCTTGGCCTACTTCTCTGTGTGACATTCCTCCAGCTGTCTGCCTCCTGTGTAGGTGAAGTGACGTCCTCCGCTCCAGCAACTTCCTCTGTGTGGTATTCATCCAGGATTGTTAGTTCTGTTGTGTCCAGGAAATCCTCCTGCTCCTAATATGCTGAAGTGTAGCTATTCTGGACTCCAACTGCTGCACTTTCTCCTCCAAGAGGGCTACCAACTTGCGCTTAGGGCATGTGAAGTTCTCCACGTCTGTAGGCAAGAAGAGAAACATCCCACAAGTGTTGCAGGTGACCACAGTGGTTCCGTCAGTGTCCATACTGAAAAGTCTTAGGAAATTACTGGAACAAGACTGTGGGCTTCCTCCTAAAAAAAAGAAATCCTCCAGAAAACACCACCTTAAAGCCCTTGATGTTTCACTGATTTCTGGCAATGAGCTCAATCAACTCTGCCTCTGTTGTAGATCTCCTTGGATAAAAAAAGAATTTGTGCGCCCCCTAGAATTTTTAAAGAAATTTAAACAGTCACCACTCAAAATGGCT
>NW_024837918.1:0-1194 GCF_019175285.1 Sceloporus undulatus
GCTATTGACCATGGCATCCTTCTGGAACGCCTGAGGGAATTGGGGATTGGGAGCAGTGCATTGCAATGATTCCGGTCCTATTTCTCAAGCAGATTCCAGGTGGAGATGCTTGAGGACAGTTGCTCCTCTAAAAGGGAGCTTAAATCCAGTGTTCCTCAGGGCATTTCTAAGCAAGGTGATTGAGAGGGCAGTTGATCTTCAAGTCCAAGTGGTCTTGGATGAAACAGATTATCTAGACCCTTTTCAAATTGGCTTCAGGACGGGATGCAGAGTCAAGATTGCTATGGTCTCTTTAGATGATCTCTGCTTGAGCATCGACAGGGGAAGTATGACCCTGTTGGTGCTTTTGGACCTTTCAGTGGCTTTCGATACCGTCAACCATGGTATCCTTCTGGAAAGCCTGAGGGAATTGGGGATCGGGGGCACTGCCTTGCGGTGGTTTTGGTCCTATCTCAGAAGCAGATTCCAGATGGTGATGCTTGGGGACAGTTGCTCCTCCGAAAGGGATCTTAAATTTGCCATCCTTCGTCGCATCATCCTGTGTTGAATGCTATTTAACATCTACATGAAACCACCTGGAGAGATCATCCAGAGGTATGGGATGGGGTTTTATCAGGACGCTTATGACATCCAATATCTCTCCATGCCCCAGACTTCAGCATCAACTAAGGAAGGCATCTCCCCTCTGAATGAATGTCTTGAGGGAGTAATGGGCAAGATGAGGAAATCAAATTGAAAGTGAATCCATTTAAGACAGAAGTACTTGTTGTTGGAGCCTCTAACTCAGGTATGGAGGTTTGTCTATTGCTCCTGGACGGGGTCAGAGTTCCCCTAAAGGACTATGTTTGCAGTTTGGGGTGATCCTGGTTCCTTTGCTCCAGATGTCAGCTCAGATAGATGCGACGGCCAAGAGTGCCTGTTATCAGCTTCGGTTGATACGCCAGCTGCGCCCTTTCCTGGAATCTGAAGACCCAAAACCTATGGTTCATGCGCTGGTAAGCTCACATCTTGACTTCTGCAATGCGCTCTACATTGGGCTACCCTTGCAGTAAGTCTGGAAACATCAACTAATTCAAAATATGGCAGCTCACTGTGACAATTTATTGATTGACTGATTTAGGTTCAGGTGAGCTTTATTTATAAATTCACATACAGTTATACATTTGCGATTGTACTTTCCAGTTATTTATAACT
>NW_024837919.1:0-685 GCF_019175285.1 Sceloporus undulatus
TGGTTGCATCTGAACACATTTCTATTTGGCACAAAGCTTCCTGAACCTCCTTCATGTCAAAATAAATATCTTAAAAGGACTGAAAGATTCTTTGTTTGGTTCAATGGTGATTTTGAGAGTTGAAATAAGTTACAATTATTTTTATTCAATTATATTTACGTTTATTTGCAAAACATCTGCCATTTTAACATTATGGGAATTTTCCGGGAATTGTGACTGAATATTCCGTGTGATCTGGGGGGATTCAGCAGGTTTTGGACAGACATTTCCGGGAATTATCTTCGAGGCTTGTTGGCAACACTGCCAAACAATGTGTTTTGGACACAGAGATCCTCCAAATGAATCCAGTCCCTAGATTTTATATCTCTCACACACACTGTAGGAATAATAACCCACTTTGAGACTGCTTTAACTCAGTGCTAGGGAATCCTGGGAATGCTAGTGTTTGGGAGACATTGAGACTTCTCTGTCAGTGATGGCTCTGAGCCCACAATAGACTACAATTCCCAGGATTCCCCAGCACTGAGCAGTCTCAAACTGGACCATTTCCTCAGTGTGGATGCACCTGGGGAGGAATTCTGGGCACTGCAGTTCAACTACGTTTGGAGGGTTATGGGACTCCCTGTCAGAGATAGCTCTGGGGCCACAATGTACTACAATTCCCAGCATTCCCCAGCACTAACCC
>NW_024837919.1:785-1194 GCF_019175285.1 Sceloporus undulatus
TGCAGCTTTGGTGAGGAACTCTGGGCATTTCAGTCCAGCATTGTTTTATTTCTGCAGTGTATTTTGGACCAGAGACAAGGTGACCAGGCATCCTTCTCCTTTTCCAGGACATGCCCTCTTCTGTCAAATTTCAAAATGTCCTCCATTTGGATCATGGCTAAGAAGCATGGATTTATAATTACATGGGTGTTTTTAGCTTTTATTTTTGGCCATGTCCTACATTTTTTTGCTTGGGTGCCCTACATTTTGGGGTGAGGGCATTGGTCACCTTGGTCAGAGAGCTTTCCAGGGGTTACCTGCCATTCTGCTGTGGTGCTGGAACAAACCACCATTCCCAGAATTCCATAGCATTCAGCCAAGAAAGTTAAAGTGGTCTCAAACCAGATTATTTCTCCAGTGTAGATGCAGC
>NW_024837920.1:0-1194 GCF_019175285.1 Sceloporus undulatus
CCTATATCTACCGGTAGTTTTTAGTGTAACATTCACCACATTTCCTCCATAGTAAATTATAATACTAAGTATTATTATTTAGTTAGTTAATTAGTTAGTTAGCTATTGAAATAATTTAAAACCACAGTTCATGAATACAGTTATGAATAATTATCTTACAATGGTGCTAAATAACATTCTCAACCACTTACCTTTCCATATATAAAAGTTCTCATTATCTAGATATCCATTGCTCAGCTGAAATCCCTTTAAGAAATTGTAGACTTCTGAAGTTGTTATGCGCTTTGTTATGATTTCACGAAGGATCGTAGGAAATTTAGGGGCAGGGATAACCAGCTGAGTATGCAACTCTTGTGGTTTTGGTGGTTGTGAAGGCCGTTCCTCTACAAGTAAAATATATATATATTAAAAAGCTGATGCATTGAAGCAGCCATCCAGAGAACAAAATATATGCATTATTGTATGTTATAATAATAGGTTATTAAATTTAGTATTACACATTTGTATTTTTTCCCAAATGTATAAAACATGGAAGCTCTTTACAAGTGCTCATTAATGTACATTTTTTTCCCTGAATGCCACAAGCTCATTAAAACATCTGTGTGCTCTTTGAAAAGTACAAGACAACATGCAAAATTCAATGTGATCAGAGTTCTTCCCTTCATGCACTATGATGGACATCAGAAGCATCTGGCAGGCACATTCAAAGACTAGCAAGTGCAAGGAGAAAGAAATATATACATTTCTGAAGAAATATATACTCCATTCTGTTTGGAATCTTGGAAAGTTGAAAAAGTTATTTCTGAACATAATCCAGTTAATTTAATATATGAACTCTTTCATTCATTCAGTGAATGGTCCAGTGAGGCACAAGTCTGTGTCTACTGATAATGACTCCTAATGTCAATGTGTCTGTTGGCCATGTACCCCAGAATTTCTGCTTCAGTGACAAAGAGGTTCTACAAATATGTTACTGTCTAAAGCCAATAGCATAGTCTTACATCCCAGCTAGTCTGTGCGGTAGACAGTACAGCAGATCACCTAAGGAAGGGAGCTGAAGGAGATATCAAGCTGTGCTAAAGAGGATACTGGCTATGTTACTCTGAGCTTGTTTGAAGGTTCTAGCAGGGTAATGCAGTTATCGTATACCCTTGGCTGAAGTAGGGTACACTCCTTTCACTGAGATTGCAGCTT
>NW_024837921.1:0-1194 GCF_019175285.1 Sceloporus undulatus
TCCACCCAGCGGTCCTATGCCCTGAAATGGAGGAGGTTTAGCCTCTTCCTTGATCGAAAGGGCTTGTCTCCTGCTCAGGTGTCTACTCCAGTGGTGCTGGAGTTTTTGATGGCACTTCTGGATGAGGGGCTGTGCCTCGCATCCATTAAGTGCTACTTGTCTGCCATTTGTGCCAAGTACCAATTCGGGGGGAGGGCTTCCTTTTTCAGGGATCCTTTGGTGAAGGGGTTCCTTAAGGGATGTGCCAACTTGTATCCCCCTGTGTCGGTACCAGCGCCGGCTTGGAGCTTGGAGGCAGTACTGTCTGCCCTCCAATCCAAGCCCTTTGAACCGATGGCCACAGCGGACTTGAGACTATTGACTTGGAAAACTGCTTTTCTTGTGGCCATCACCTCTGCCCGCCGTGCGGGCGAACTCTGTGCTTTACGGAGGGACCAGCCCTTCCTGAGGTTTCACAAGGACAAGGTGGTCCTCCGGACAGACATTACTTTCTTGCCTAAGGTTGTGTCTGCCTTCCATATGTGTCAGGACATTGTATTGCCTACTCTCGCATCCAACCCGACTTCAGATGCGGAGCGAAGCCTACACTCTCTTGATGTCAGGAGAGCTCTGGCTTTCTATTTGGACAGAACTGCTGCCTCTAGTCGCTCTGAAAGACTTTTCCAATGCTACTCGGAGCCGAAGAAAGGATTGCCTGTATCTGCGCAGAGGTTCTCCAAATGGGTGGCCGGTACCATCCACCTCTGCTATGAACTGTTGGGCAAACCTCTCCTTGGCAGGGTTTGGTCCCATTCTACAAGGGCAATGTCAGCATCCTCGGCATTCCTGTCGGGGATTCCCTTGGAGGATGTCTGCAAGGCTGCTGTCTGGTCCCAACCTCTGACTTTTATTAAGCCTTATATGTTGGACACCAGAGCCATCCGAGACGCAGCTTTCGGGAGGGCTGTGTTGGTTTCAGGGTTGCATTGAATGCACTACTGATGGTTTGTGTTTCAGCATTTATGTACATAATGCCATTGTTTTACATTCTGTTGAATGTTGGTTTGCACAATTCAATGGGACTGGTCTTGCACGACCCCTTGTTCCCTTCTCAGGTTTTGCAAAGTATTGCTATGTTGAGTTTTGTGCTTGAACAAAAGACTGACTCTTTTATGGTTCAAGGTATTTATTGTTGTAATAAATATACCTTTGGTT
>NW_024837922.1:0-1194 GCF_019175285.1 Sceloporus undulatus
GACCAGAATAACTCAGATTACCAAGAATGAAACAAACAAACATAGAAACAAACAACAACAGGAACAATAACTATTACAGACTAAAACAAAACTACTTATTTTTTAAAGGAAAACTATTATTAGCAGAGAAAATACAAAAATGGGCTGCTTCTATCCTTTTACAACCGACTCACGCTGTATCTGCCCTACAGAAATAATCCGCTTTGAAACCGCTTTAACTCTCCATGAAGTTGTTGTGGCATGAGAGCACTCTGGCAGAGAAGACTAAGTGTCCAAAGGTAAAATCCCAGGATTCCACAGCACTAAGCAGTTAAAGCGGTGACAAAGTACCTTATTTCTATAGTGTGGATGCAGCATTCTTGGGAAAGGATCTGATGCTGGGGAAAAGAGGAGGAATGCAGAAGGAAAGCAGGTTATTTATTTATGATGCACTCATTTCACATCTAGCTACAGGGACATAACCAGGGCCCTCTCCAATTCCCCATCCCCTAATCCCCCACCACTCTCAGAAGGCATGGAGTATCTGTTGTTTAGGGGAGCTGCAGTGTATCTATGCTAGGTCCAAGGGGCTTTGTTTGGTGCAGAGGTAGGAAGGGGATGTCCACCTCTGCATCGGCCCAAAGGAGCCATATGTCACCTGCACAGAGAACAGCATCCTGCTGGTGACATATGTCACCTGCGTATGTCACCAGCAGGATGCTGTTCTCTGTGTCTTTGAGTGCTGCAGGGTTTCTTGCCAAGCCAATCCTAACCCCGGTCCCTTTTCTCAGGAACTTCATCTTGGCCTCCTTGTACACGGCTCTGGGGCCTCTCTTTCTGGAAGTGACCCAAGTGCAGGACCACCAGGACCCCCTGCCCACCTGATGGCTGACACAGAGGCCAAGCGGAGGGAGTTGGGCTCCAACAGAAAGAGGATGCTGAAGTACAACAGCTCTTTGGTGAGTCACTATCCTATTAGCTTCATCTGTGTCACTTCTGGGCCAATTTATGAAAGGACACAAATAATATACTGTCTGAGTTTGGCAGAGACAGTCCTGGTTAATCCTTTGTCACCCCATTATTTCAGGGGCTTTTAAAAAATGTCCCGGCTGGTCTCTCCTCCTCCCACTTTCCCCTTTCTCGACTCACTTCAGTTCCTGATTGCAACTGAGTTTGCAGCCCATCAACTCAAAAGTGGAGAGAGGAGAGGAAAGA
>NW_024837923.1:0-1194 GCF_019175285.1 Sceloporus undulatus
GCAATAACCATTCTCCTAAAATATATACATGGAATTTTACCCTTTCACTGAGAAAAAAGGTGGTCAATTTGTTGGGAAGAGTGAAAGGAGTGAGAATCTCACAATACACATGGCTTGCATTAAATGCTCTAAGGGGAATATTTTCACATCATGGGTTCCATTTCCTCATGAGTAATTCCAATACATGTCAGTGGGGATGAGGGATCGAAACTTAAAACAAGTGAAGCTAAAGCCATATAACCACCTCACCAACATTCCCTCACTTCTGTGCCGCAACTAGACTGGAGGCAAAGGGAGTCTCCAAGTAACTCTGCTAGGATCTTCCCCAAACCTAAATTGCTTAGGCATGGAGCAAGTAGGAGAACTTCTTTAGGCCTGGGATATAGCCTTGCAGTTCACAGGCCACTATTTTCCCAGCCTTATGCTAAGCACTGCTCCATAAATGCATATAATTAGCACTGCGGGAGGAAACCACCAAGCATCACAGCCCTTCTACCCAAGGCTAGTTCTACATTCCTTTCATATCTAGCACTGAGAGATCCTTGGAGCCAAAGGAATATAGTAAAAGTGGCTTGGAAAACAACCCTCTCATGCTGTTGTGGCTTTGAGGACACCCCCTCCAGAGACTAGGATTCAGGAAACAGTCATTTACTGTACTTGAGTTTTGCAGGTGACATTTGACCATCAGTTTCCCTCCTCCTTTTTCTCTGTGCTTCCTCCCCACTTTGTCATTGTTTTTACCACTGCTGCCTTCTACTCTTTCTCCTCTGTTCTGGTATGTGAGAGTGTCACTGCTGCCACTGCCATCTCCCATCTCAATCATCATTTCCTCCTCCTCTTCCTCCTTTCATCAGAACATGTGAGAAGTCATGGAGATGCCACCAAACACTAGCCCTTATCAGATGAGTGTGGAACTGGGGGTTTTCTGCACTGGGCGATTCGAATTCGCATTATTTCTCACAATACCATCATACCAGCATTCGAATGGCCCAATCCGCACTCACGTGAATGCGCGAGCTGCCGAACTGAATGCGTACTGGCTCCTCTTTTTGGAGCGTGTTGGCCAGTGCGCTGATAAGGGGATTGGTGATATCCTGGATTGGGGCTCTGTTCGATCTCAGTGCGAATGGGTCTGGTGTGACTACCCAGTCCTGAATTCCATCGCAAGACCCCCAGATTCCAATTTTTACTTTC
>NW_024837924.1:0-1194 GCF_019175285.1 Sceloporus undulatus
CTATGGGGTCAGTCAGGGCTCATATCACAGACCCCATGTACCCAAAATTTTGTATAAATCCAAACTTGGTAACAGAACTAACATTATTTTTGTCAATAAGGAATACCAAAAATACATTTTCAGTCCAGCAGTGCTAAGAAAGGGCCTTGTGATTGTGTCTGTAAGGTTTGTCCATATGTCTGTTTATGTTTTAAAGTTGTATTTTGTTAAGTTTAGATATAAATTGCTATAGCTACAGATAGTTCCTTTGGGTTGTAAATTTAGCTGGGTATTATGGGTTGTGGTATAGGTTAACTAGATGGGAGGCTGGGATTTGTTGTAGTTGTCTAGTATAGTTATGGAAACGATAGATTTTGCAATGTGTGGGATGTTGGGTGAAGAAAGTTGGAGGCTGATATTAACAGAAAGGGGTCTAGTTTCTGGGAATCGCACAGAAGGCCTTGTTTTCTGTGGGGCAGAGACTGTGGGAATTGGAGGTGGGGGCTTGGTTTGGAAGAGGGGGGAGTTTTAGGTTTGGGGGTTTTAATGTAGTTTGCTTGGAATTGGCAGTTCTGGCTTAAACACTGAATTTCTGACTCTGTGTTCTCAATAAAGTTCTTTGTTGTTTCAATACACTTTGATGAACAGAAGTTCTGCATTTGCACAAAACTGACCCTTTCTTCTCTCCTCAGTTCTCAGCTCCATTTCCAGCTATAAGAACAGCAGAGGCAAACACACACACACACACACACACACACACACACACAGGATACACAAAGAGAGCTTTAGTTCCAAAGCAGAGCCTTCCTTTCCTGCCTTTACCTCCTGAGTCAAGCTCTGCACCTTGGGCTCCATTGCAGTCTCCTCAAAGAAAGAAAGGAGGGAAGGAAGGGGAGGCCACTGAACCCCCAGCGCATACCTTCCTTTCCAGCAAAGGCCTTAGCAGAATAAGCAGCAGCAGCTAGGCCCTGGCAATCCCTGCGCATGCTGAGGAAGGGCTTTGACAGGGATGTTATGGTCGCCCAAGACCAAAAGCCTAGTCGACTCCAGCAGCAGCTCAGAGACCAGTTGTGTCAGCTTGGCTAGTGAGTCTGTTAAGGAACAGGGAGGACGGTAAACCAACAGAATCCGCATACTTTCCCTAGTCTTTAAGCTGAGGTAAATACATTTGATATGGTCGATCATACGGATAGGTATCTTGCTCAAGGCAAGATT
>NW_024837925.1:0-1194 GCF_019175285.1 Sceloporus undulatus
ATCTATCTAGGGGCAGAATTCAGGATTAGAGTGGATTTTCCAGGGATGAAGAATGGGAAAGGAAGTTGGGAATAGTCAAAGAAATGCCCCTTGACAAAGGAATATTGTTCCCAGATTTCTTGGATTTCTGTTTACTTGTAAACAAAAGATTTATCACCCACAATCACACTCATAAGTGAATAGATTATTCAGATTTCTGTCTTGATTGATCTCTCCTTGGCTACGCACTCTTGCACTACCCCCTGCTAAGCTATCTGGATCCCCAAATATGGTCCCAGATTTCCTTATATGGTATTATTTAGTTATTCATCTATTATACTGCACCCTTCAGCCCTAAAGGCTCTCAGAGCAGGTTACAATTATTATTATTTTTAAATAGACAGTTCCTTGCCCTCAGGCTTACAATCTTAAAAAAACATGATACAAAAGGAGAAGGGAATGGTGGTGGGGAAGGGGATCAGGTCCAGCTAGGGTTGCCATAACCCGGCAGCCCCTGTGACAATCACGGTTTTGGGGGGCTGGTCCCGGTCCGGTTTGGGCCCCCACCCGTACCTTGTTCCCGGTTTGGGGGCCTGCTCCGGCTATTGTCGCTGCTGCTAATGCGGCTGCAGCGGCACCAACCCTCCTCCTCCTCCGGCTCCGCCTTCCTCCTCTTCCTCGGCGGCAGAAGTGCCGCCGCCACCATGCCCCCACTGTGAGGGTTTGTGTGCTGGCCAGGGGCAGCGCGCGCGCCTGCCCTGTTTCCCTCCGCACGCGCACCTGCCCCACTTCCCTCCACGTGCGCGTGCACATGCCCTGCATTCCTCTGCGCGCGCGCACCTGCCCCACTTCCCTCCGCACGCACGCGCCAGCCATGAGAAGGAGGAGGAGGAAGGAGCCGGAGGAAGGGTGCCTGAAGGCCAGGGCAGAATTGGGCCGGAGGAGGAGGAGGAAAGCTGAGTCAGCGGCCATTAGGTCTGCCTTGGTATTTTGGGGTTTTTTAATTATATTTAAAAATATAAAATACTTATTTTATTTAATTAATTTTTATTATTGCTTGTTTTATTTAATTAGTTTTTATTATTGCTTGTTTTTGTTTTATTTCATTAATTTTTATTATTGCTTGTTTTTGTTTTGTTTTATTAATTTTATTGCTTGTTTTTATTTCATTTTATTAATTTTTATTATTGCTTGTTTTTGTTTTATTTTATTAAT
>NW_024837926.1:0-1194 GCF_019175285.1 Sceloporus undulatus
TTGCTGCAAAAGCAAACACCTGAATAGAGAGAGACAGAAAGGGGTATAGGAGTACTTTGTAGCCATTGTGCTCATTTAGAGCTTGATAAACTGTGAGGTTTTTAAAAAATATATTTTTATTAAATTTTCACAAATTAAAATACATCATATCGTGTTCGTTACATTTCATGATTAATTGAATTTACATCTTTTGTCCTTCCTTGACTTTCCATCAAGATTGTACGTTCATTAATAAGTTGTCACTTTATATATCTCATTCATATTTACAATTTAACATTGTTACTTATATGTATAATTGTCAACTATATCTTTACCAACTGTGAGTTATTAAGCCTTCTTACAAAGTTAATTATGGGCTGGAATATATTGGCAGCTTGGGAGTGTGGTATTTAGACACCTCATGCCCCCAAGACATGTTGAAGCCACCCAGCTGCCCAGATGTGAATGGTTACATGACGCTCTGACGGCACAGCATTTACATGCTGCACACTGCCGGAGTGTCGTGAAGCCACCATGGGGCAGTGGGACAGGAAAAGCTGGCTCAAAAAGAGCAGATCTTTGCCGCTCCCTTTTCGTCCAAAAAGGCGGATTGAGGCTGGGCATGTGTTCCACTTGTCTGTTTTGCCACTACATCATGTATATCCCACACACATATATGGGCTCCCAGCAGTTTTCCATCTAGATTATGGATCAGGTTGCAATTTACATTCCTAGACTATTTCTTAAGACATCTGTTTCATGAAACCTTACATAACCATCCAGCCTATGCCTTCATTTCATAGGGCCTGAACAGATACGGCAAAATAAAGTTGCTTCGGGTCACTCCGAAGGTTTGCTATTTAAATGACACATGCATCTTAAGAGGCTGGAGGGTGGCTTTGGCACAGCTTCCAGCCTCTTAGGACACATGCATCATTTAAACAGCATACCTCCAAAGTGACCCAAAGCAGCTTTATTTTGGTCTGTCTGTTCAGGCCCATAGTTCACATTTTGACTGGAGCATCCCCCAATGGTACATGAAAATACCCACATATCTAGGTAAAGGCTCTATCACGGACCACATTGGAGAGGAGTGAGATGCATGTACAATATTCTATTTGATATTCAGAGCTTCATTTTGCCCACATGCAAATCTACAGAGAATCAGGCAACACTACCTATATTATGCATAAACAGAATGCAGTAGGAATCTGT
>NW_024837927.1:0-1194 GCF_019175285.1 Sceloporus undulatus
TGCAACTCAAGATAGAGAACCTCCAAGGATTCAATGAAATCAACTGTGTTTGTAACTTACTTTTAAGTGTGAAAAGTGGTCAGTGCATTGCCAATATCTATATCAGGATATTTGCTTCCGTACTCTGCTATGTTATTGTTGAGCTGCATCTGGGAGTGTCACCCTCAGATTGTGCTGCATATTGGCTTGTGAACATGATAGGAATTCAGAGCCAAGAAAGAACTGAGAGCCAGTGTGCTAATCCTTGTGGTCTGAAATATTTGCACCAAGCACCCATTGCATTCAATTGGGTTTCATACCATTCTTCCCCCCTGGACACATTCTAACGCGCTTAAACCCTTTTTGAACGCTCAGTTTCTGCCCCCAAGCAACAATTCCAGTATAAATATTTGCCTTGACTGGCTGTTCTTTGATGGCAGTCCAATTACAGACAGACAGTCTGTTGGTTTACATGGATAAGCACCTCAATGCACTTGCCAACCCCTGACTTGTCGCATTAGCTCCTGACTTCTCTCCCATTTCGAACCCTCAGCAATTGAAATCAAGATCCGTCTAGGTAAGCCTAGGTAAAGTATGACTATTATGAAAGTCTTCTGTCTCTTGACCACTCCCACCTGTTATCTAGTTCTTGTGTGTGTGTGTGTGTGTGTGTGTGTGTGTGTGTGCATTATGCTTTCCCCCTCAATAAAACATAAAAAACTACAGTATTTGAAATGCCTTTAGAGTTCTGTGTGCTTCTGAGCCTGGTATAGTTGAGCTCAATCCCGATGTCACTCTTGCCCCAACCAAACTATGGCGGGTTACAGACCGCCATTTAGTACGTAATGAATACGTACTAGGGTTATGAAGGGGCGGTGCTTCCGCACCCCCCTAACCCTAGTACGTATTCCATACGTACAACATGGCGGCGCCCCTTCCACATGGAGGCCACCATGTTTACATCTTGGACGCATAGCGTCCAGATGTGTCATGGCGCTAATGACGTCGCGAGTGCGCCAGCGGCGCCTTGCAACGTCATTAGGGCGCCGCAGAAAGAAGCTGCATTTTGGAGGTTCTTTTTTGCTCCGCAAGGGAGCCGTGCGGTGTGGCTGCGGCGGCTCCCTTGCAGAGCAAACGGCGGCGGCGGCAGACCGCCTCAGAGTGGCGATCTATAACCTGCCTTCATCTCTCCTGTCAGCTAAGTACCTAATTCCC
>NW_024837928.1:0-1194 GCF_019175285.1 Sceloporus undulatus
AGGAAACCGAGGAAGGTAAAAAGAGCTGCCGCCATCTCCAATCCAGTGACAAGAGTCCAAACTTTGGCTCTTCTGATTTGGAGAGATGTGAGGGGATGATGTGCAAGGGTTGTGCAAAACACAAAACAAATGTATTCTCCTCTCCATCCAGGCTGCCCTAAAATAAAATAGGAATTCGCTCTAGTTGTCAGCTCATTGCGCCACTGCCTCCTTCAGGCCACTGCAGGAATTAGGCTGAGGTTCAGAGAGCAGCACCAGGTAGAGAAATGCACTCGTCCCTCCATATTTCTGGCTTTGATATTTTAATTTGATTAATATATTCTCTCTAGGAATATCTAGGTCCTCCGGTTCACCTCTATGGTCAATTTTAACTACAAGTTGCACTGAAAGACATAGATTCCTAGAGAGAATGCTCTACTAAGCTCGACTGAGGCTTGCATCCTTCCGAGGTCGCTAAAATGAGTACCCAGACTGTTGGGGGCAAATTAGCTTAGTTGCTAATTAGCTTACTTGCTGTTCACCGCTATGATCTTTGGAATAGCGGTATATAAATAAAACAAATTATTATTATTATTATTATTATTATTATTATTATTATTATGCATTTTGCAGCTCCTCCAGTGCAGTTCTATGGTGTCTGTTGTACGTTGACCACAGAGTTGCGCTGGAGGACCTAGAGATTCCTAGAGAGGCATCCTCTCAGGTAAAAACACAGTGTTTTTGTTATTTGTGGTTTTTCCATATTCACAGGGGTCTTGTGCCCCTAACCCCAGCAAATACGGAGGGACAAGTAAATATTGATTTTTCTCTCTTTTTTTCTCCTCTTAAAGGCTAAAAGATACACCCTGTTTGACTTTTTTGTTTTAATGCACATGAAGCCTGCAGCATAATATTTGGGAAGGGGCCCATCAGGATCCCATTTTGTGAGAAAGGTGGGATATAAGTGCAATAAATAAACACATAAATAAAACTCAGTGAGGAGTAAGCATCATGCGCACAGAGAGAGATGTCCCTGCAGGAAACACAGCCAGATTTTTAAAAATCACAACTCACTTGGTAGTTTTTGTTTAAGAGCCTTTTAACACGCACATTCTTTTCAAAAAAGCTAATTTCACAAGAAAAGGAGATGCAATAACTATTAAAAATCCTTTTAAAATACCATGGTCCCTTGGTATCTGCTGGGTTTGGTTCCAG
>NW_024837929.1:0-1194 GCF_019175285.1 Sceloporus undulatus
GGTTCTACTGGTTCTTCTGGCCTGTTATTGTTTTCTTTCTCTTCTTCGTTATCTGTTTCTTCTTCTTCACTCACTGGCAATTTTCTTATATCTAGTTCTTTTTTAAATTTTTTTAGAAAGTCGTTCATTTTCATAGTAGAGGTGATCCTGTATATTTCTGCTTTGTATTTGAAGGACACTCCCTCAAGTCTTTCCCATCTATAATTTATGTTGTTTTGCTTAAGTAGAGTTGTCAATGGTCTGTAGTTGTTTCTTTTTTTCAGAATCCTCATTGGAATGTCCTTAAAGATTGTTAGTTCCTCCCCTTCTATTTCCAATTTTTGATCATAGTTTAGCACTAGAATATCGTCCCGCATCTTTTTCCTAGTGAAATAAATCACTATGTCCCTAGGTAATCTTTTCATTTTTGCTATCTTCGAATTAATCCTGTACATTTTGTTTATTTCTCCTTGAAATTTTTCAGCATCTATCCCTATGAATTCTGCTAGAATTGGAGTTAATTCCTCGTACAAATCTTCTTTCTCTTTTTCTTTTAGCCCTCTGATTTTAAGACAGTTTTCGCGTTGTTTCATATCTTGTAATGCTCTCTCGTCAAGTTCTTTTTCCTGCTTCTCTTCTATATCAAGGACCTTTTTATTTATTTTATTTGTTTTGTTTTCAATTTTTTCCAAATTTTTTTCCAAATGTTTTATATCTTCTGTAGCCTTACTTAGAATTTCCTTAATTCCTTTTAATTCAGCTCTTATTTCTTGTCTAATTTCTTGTTTTATCTCTTTTCTCATCGCTGTCATGTCTCTTTTCATGGCTTGCAGATCTTCCTTCATATCAGAATACATGGCTTTTAGTTCCTCCAAAATAGCTGTTTGATCTGATGGTTTGGGATTTACGTCTAAAGATGGTCTCCTTTGTTGTAATGCTTCTTGTTTTGTTTTTCTGGTATTCATCTTTATAGTATTTCTCGTCCTCCTTTGGATCTAAATTTTTCTTTCTCCTGTTAACCTTGACTTTCCTCTCACTTTCTTTTCTCTGTCCCTTCGGTTGTTTGTCCTCTGTTTACTAGCCTGCAACCTCCTTCAGCTCCGGGGTTTCCTTTTGACAATTTGCCTTGGCTTTCTCTCCTCTTCTTTCTTTTCACCACTCTTTTGGTACTGTAGTTTCTTGCCTTTGCTATCGTCTTCTTTGCTCCTCTCGTGT
>NW_024837930.1:0-1194 GCF_019175285.1 Sceloporus undulatus
AATTGTCATAACAACTTCCTGCGGAATCGTTAAATTTCTAGTTTTAGTGAGAGACTATTGTTCTCCACTTTGTAAGGTTTCTAAATATCCAATCCTAAACTGCCAATTCTGGAATGTTGTGGGACGCAAGTGCTATGCTTTTAGGGGAATATGGTACTTAGCTCAATAGACCAAAATAGTTTTACTGGGGCAATAGTGACCTCATCCAATCTATAGCAGTTACTGAATCAAACAGATCTTCAATGGGATTTGAAATAGGTTTTTGTGTTTTATTTAGGGGGAAAGCAAAACACACAGAAACATACATAGAAGTGTTCACGCACACACGCAAGAACAAGGTAACAAAGGTGGGCATGGTGAATAGATGTAAGGCTTTGATAATGGTGATACGTTATCTATCCAGATCTTTATTCCAATTGTTGAGGTTTGAAATAAGGAGAGGTCAGTAGTTCCTGCAACAATTGGGGTTGGTGAGTGCATTGAGGTGTTTAGCCATGAAAACAAACAGAGTGTCTATCTGTAACTGGACTGACACCGAAGAACAGCAAGTCGGGGCTGATGGTGCTTAGGGGCAGAAACTGTGGGTTCAGAAAGGTTTATATCACTTTAGAATATTTCCTTTGTGGAGGAAGAATGGTGTGAAACAAACTGAATGCAATGGGTGTTTGAATCAAATACATCAGACAAAAGGGAGTAGCTCACCGCCTCTCAGATTGTTGTTGGCTGTGAATTTTGATCACGTTCACAAGCCAATGTACACTACAATCTGAGGGTGATGCACCCAGATACAGCTCAAAAATATCATAGCAGAGTATGGAAGCAAATATCCAGATATAGGCATTGGCAATGCACTGACCACTTTTCACACTTAAAAATAAGTCACAAACACAGTCGATTTCATCGAAATCCTTGGAGGTTCTCTATATTGAGTTGCAAAATAATACAAATATTTGCAAGCTCTCCTCTCCAACTTCCATCAACTTCACCATCCTTTGTACACACAACTCCGATCCAATCCACTCCAATCCTCATGTGAGCTGCATACTGTATTGGTTGTGAGTCCTCTCCTGGTGACAAACAGCATGAAGCATCCACTGCAGTTAGCTTGCATCATGCCTTGGGCTCTGACCCAGGACTCTATGGCAGTCTCACAGGATATGATGACACCTGTCAATCAAAGTATTTTTGCACATG
>NW_024837931.1:0-1194 GCF_019175285.1 Sceloporus undulatus
ATTATGTTGACAAAACTGCAATAAGAGCCAAGCCAAAATCTTGAGTATACCAAAAACCATACTTCCAGCTGATAATAAAACAGTTGGTGTTTCTCTGAGGAATAATCAATTGTTGTTCTGGTTCTCTAATGAATAATCCATTTCTAATGATACCCTGAGTGCTAAAGAAGCTCTCACCCATGTGCTTGAACTCTGAAATATACCTACACTGCTGCATCGTGTATTTAATCTACCCAGGGAATCTCTCAAATTTACTTCCAACTTTTACTTTGCTCTTGACTCATTCTGGCCAGTAACCTTAATGGAAAAAATGCCTTCACCTCTGATTTTTAGGAATATACATTTAAAAATGTCAAGAAAGCAAAACACTATGAATGACCAACATGTATATAAGTTAATACTTCTTCACTACATACATATACAAAAAACGAAGCTTTGTATCAAAGTAAAATCACTACTTCTTCACATGAGACTATATCTATTTCGTCTGTAACAGTGCTTCTGAAATATTAGTGTATCAACATATTTTTAAAAATGTCTTTAAATGTAGATTTCAACTAAAGCATACAACCAAAGATGATGGACAGTCCCTCAAATGCCATCTCTGAAATTCAGGGCCATCAAGTTTAGGGAGAGGGAGCAAAGGATACATTTTTTAACAAATGGAAGTCTCCATAAGGCATTTTTACGTCTGCTACAATTGAACAGGTCCTGTATAACTATGCAGATTCTATTATCAACAACAAGCAGAAGAAAATATCATTACATTTTAAACCAGTGAGAAAACATTAACCAGACGTATTGTTGTTCCAAGGCAAGACCCAAAGACTCATTATGTGGTATTTATTTCTTGGAAGAGAACAGTGTTTAGTCTTACAGAACTGGGTTCATTTCCTCATCTCAACACTAGCTGTTCCACCCAGAAGCTCCAAATGCATGTATTCTAAAATCCTAGAAATGCTCCTAAGGTGCCTACCGAAGGCTTTGGGTGCGAGCATCAGAAGTTCAGAATGCCTCCATCATTCCCCCAAAATATGCAAATCCCAAATGAGCCAAGTGTAACATCTCTCTTCAAAGGGCAGTCCACATTTCAAGCTCCATAACCAGATGGAAGACTATTCTTGTACCTTTGGCATTCTCAATTCAACCAGCAGAAGCCCTGCAAAATGTCTCTTAGGGCAGGAACATTATATA
>NW_024837932.1:0-1194 GCF_019175285.1 Sceloporus undulatus
TCAGGAGGGAATGCACGATGGAAGAGATAGGTTTTCAGCGATTTCCTAAAAACATTTAAAGTAGGACTAAATCGGATCTCTTCCGGAAGTTTATTCCAGCACGTCGGAGCTATCGCTGTAAATGCTTTAAAAACATTACCAGGAAAGATTCAAGAGCAAATCATAAAATAGAAAGTCTGTGAACATCTAAAAGGCAATGCCATAATCACAAAAAGTCAACATTGGTTTCAGAGAAACAAGTCATGCCAGACAAATCTGATCTCCTTTTTTATAAAATTACCAGCTTGATATGAAGGAAATGCCATAGATATAGCATATCTTGATTTCAGTAAGGCCTTTGACAAGGTTCCCCATGACATTCTTGCAAACACGCTTGTAAAATGTGAGTTAGACAAAGTAACTGTTACATGGATTTGTAATTGGTTGACTGGCCAAACCCAAAGGGTGCTCAACAATGGCTCCTTTTCATCCTGGAGAGAAGGGATCCCACAAGGTTCTGTCCTGGACCCAGTGCTCTTCGACATCTTTATCAATGACTTGGATGACAGAATTGGGGGCATACTTATCAAATTTGCAGATGACACCAAATTAGGAGGAGTAGCTAATACCCCAGAGGACAGGATCAAAATTCAAAATGACCTGAATAAATTAGAAAGCTGGGCCAAAGCTAACAAAATGACCTTCAACAGGGAAAAATGTAAGGTACTGCACTTAAGGCAGAAAACATAAAATGAACAGATATAGGCAGGGGGTTGGACTGGATGGCCCTTGCGGTTTCTTCCAACTCTATGGTTCTATGAATCTATGATGGGGGACATCTGGCTGAACAAGACTACATGTTAAAGGGATCTAGGAGTTGAAGTAGACCACAAGTTGAACATGAGTCAACAGTGCGATGCAGCAGCTAAAAAGGCTAATTCAATTTTAGGCTGCATCAATAGAAGTATAGTGTCTAGATCAGTGATGGCAAACCTATGGCACGTGTGCCAGAGGTGGCACTCAGAGCCCTCTCTGTGGGCACATGTGCCGTCACCCCATAACAGAGTTTGCCAGAGTTTGTTACTAGAAAGCCAGAGGGACACGGCACTTTGCAATAAATAAGTGGGTTTTGGGTTGCAGTTTGGGCACTTGGCCTCTAAAAGGTTCACCATCACTGATCTCGATCAAGGGAAGTAATAGTGCCATTCTATTCTG
>NW_024837933.1:0-379 GCF_019175285.1 Sceloporus undulatus
GGCAAGGATGATGGGATTGGTGGGAGGCTGAAGGAGGGGAGCAGATCAGGATCTAGGAGAAGGCAAGGATGATGGGATTGGTGGGAGGCTGAAGGAGGGGAGCAGATTGGGGTCTAGGAGGATGCAGGGGATGCAGGGGATGATGGGATAGGTCGCTGGGGGCCCCTGGGACCAGGATCAGGATGCAGGAGAAGTCAGGGGATGGTGGGATTGGTGGGAGGCTGAAGGAGGGAGCAGATCAGGGTCTAGGAGAAGGCAAGGACGATGGGATTGGTGGCAGGCTGAAGGAGGGGAGCAGATCAGGGTCTAGGAGAAGGCAAGGATGATGGGATAGGTGTCAGGTGAAGGAGGGGAGCAGATCAAGGTCTAGGAGAAGGCA
>NW_024837933.1:479-1194 GCF_019175285.1 Sceloporus undulatus
ATCAGGGTCTAGGAGAAGGCAAGGATGATGGGATAGGTGTCAGGTGAAGGAGGGGAGCAGATCAGGATCTAGGAGAAGGCAAGGACGATGGGATTGGTGGGAGGCTGAAGGAGGGAGCAGATCAGGGTCTAGGAGAAGGCAAGATCAGGGTCTAGGAGAAGGCAAGGATGATGGGATAGGTGTCAGGTGAAGGAGGGGAGCAGATCAGGATCTAGGAGAAGGCAAGGTTGATGGGATTGGTGGGAGGCTGAAGGAGGGGAGCAGATTGGTGTCTAGGAGGACGCAGGGGATGATAGGATGGGCTGGTTGGCAGAGGGGAGGAGATGGCATGAAGGAGAGGGGGATGACGGAGCAGGAGGCAGGGGCCAAGGGGGCTGGCATCGGAGTGCTTTTCCAGACCAGACCAAATCGCAGGGCCATCGAAGGCAGACTGGAATCCAGTTCTCTGAAGCCACTTTTCCCCCGGTTTTACCAAAATGAGGGATGACTTCAGAAACGCTGCTGAAGCAATTCGCACAGGGCTCCCATAGAAATCAATGGTGTCTGATAAAACAGTCCCTTTATGACATGAAACCACATCGTTGGAAGCGCAGTCACTTCGGAAGTGATCTGGAACTGAGCCACAAGGCCACCAAAGAGCTCCCTGTGATATACTCCGAACAATGGAAGCAAGCTCCAGGAAGAGAGATTCCAGCTCAACATTAGGAGGAACTTC
>NW_024837934.1:0-1194 GCF_019175285.1 Sceloporus undulatus
GGCACCCCCTCCACTGCAAATTCTATTATGTTAGTTTTACAGTTAAAGTAGATATTCATTACACTCAATTTAATTTTCAGTTGGTCTTTAAACATATTTAACATGAGGGTGGGTGGGGTGCATGCACATTTTCAAGTTTCCTGTTGGCTTATGGCAACCCCATGAATTTCACAGGGTTTTTTTCTTAGGCAAGAAATAGTCAGAGGTGGCTGTGCCAATTCCTTCCTCTGAAATATAGCTCCTTGTATTTGTTGACAGTCTCCCACTGAAGTAATAATCAGGGCTTCCAAGATCAGATGGGATCTGAGTTACAATTACCCTAAAAATTATACCTGAATGAGGGTCAACTTTTCCATGAATGATTTTACCTCTCCTTGTCCCTCCAGATCTCTTGTGAACTGGGAAGAAGAAAACAATTGGATTATTTTTTGGAGGGAAAAAACACATTTCTTTTTTGTCCACCCACTGAAAGAGAAATAGTGAATTGAAAATACATATATACACACAAAAAGGATTTGAGAGAGGAAAAAGAATTCAGACTTACACCATCCCTATCAACAAATATACCTTACTATTGGAGATTATCATATGTGAAAAAGGAGGGAAGCAAAGCAGATTGCTCCTGTCCTTACCTTGCAAGCTCACAAAGGTTATCAGACAATGTCATGCTTATGCCATCATTATCCTGGCAATGAAGTGGAATTGATGCGTCACTTGTCTTTAATGGAAATTTCCATTAATGAAAAGTGATGGAACAATTCCGCTTAATTGACTGGATAATGACAGGATAAGCGTAGTGTGTGTGATAATCTTTGCACAATTGCATGATAAGGACAAAATAAGGATGGGAGTGGTCTGCTTTGCTCCTGTCCTTTTTCCACATTTGATAGTCTCCAAAAATCAGAATCTTTCATGGTTGATATTAATCAGAATCTTAAATTATTGATATTAGTTTTTTTAAACAAATACTAGCACATAGGCAGTCCTCCAACTGCTCTAGAACAATTTTCTTAGAAATATTTTTGAGAAATTGACAATTCAAACATTATACTACTGAATATCTGTTACTCCTAAGCAGGGGCTTCAAAGCCTCTTATCTATCACATTCTTCTTCCAGTAACTGCCTTGATTTTCTTTCATTATTTAGGATGTACTCTCTGAAAAATAAAAAAGAAGAAAAGGGCCCTGGACAGA
>NW_024837935.1:0-433 GCF_019175285.1 Sceloporus undulatus
CCCCCCCCTTAAACATCCATGGCTCAGTGCTATGGGATTCTGGGAATTGTAGTTTCTTGTGGCACCAGAGCTCTTTTGACAAAAGGAAGCTGAATGGTCCACAGAGGAGGCGAAGGCAGAGCCTCTTGCCAGCAGTCTTCGGTGGATGGTCCTGGCCACTTCCCTTGGCTCCTTCCCGCCGCCTCCTCCTCCTCCTCCTCTAAGAGCTCATTCACACTCCCTGGCTTTTCTCTCCCCCCCCCCTCTGCACTTTGAGACCCCTTTAACTGCCAAAGCTCAATGCCACAATAAACTACAATTCCCAGGATTCCATAGCACTGAGCCCTGGCAGTCCAAACAGTGTGTTTTGGACACAGAGATCCTCCAAATGAATCCAGTCCCTAGCTTTTATATCTCTCTCACACACTGCAGGAATAATAACCCACTTTGAGAC
>NW_024837935.1:533-1194 GCF_019175285.1 Sceloporus undulatus
CACTCAGTATTGTTGTAATTCTTTATCACAGGATCGTTTTTTGAGGCCCTAAACACCTTTACTTGTAATATGCAAATTTCTCCCGAAGCTGACCAATGAGAAAGAAGCAATCAGCCCTCCCCTTGAGTTGGTTTTCAATGGTTTGGTGAAGGAAGAGATTTTGCCTTGCAAGTTGCTGGTAAATAATAGAAGGCTTTGGGGTAGCAAAGGCTGCAGAAATAGTTGGACCCCCCCCCTTAAACATCCATGGCTCAGTGCTATGGGATTCTGGGAATTGTAGTTTCTTGTGGCACCAGAGCTCTTTTGACAAAAGGAAGCTGAATGGTCCACAGAGGAGGCGAAGGCAGAGCCTCTTGCCAGCAGTCTTCGGTGGATGGTCCTGGCCACTTCCCTTGGCTCCTTCCCGCCGCCTCCTCCTCCTCCTCCTCTAAGAGCTCATTCACACTCCCTGGCTTTTCTCTCCCCCCCCCCTCTGCACTTTGAGACCCCTTTAACTGCCAAAGCTCAATGCCACAATAAACTACAATTCCCAGGATTCCATAGCACTGAGCCCTGGCAGTCCAAACAGTGTGTTTTGGACACAGAGATCCTCCAAATGAATCCAGTCCCTAGCTTTTATATCTCTCTCACACACTGCAGGAATAATAACCCACTTTGAGAC
>NW_024837936.1:0-1194 GCF_019175285.1 Sceloporus undulatus
AGTGGGAGGGAGGGAGGCGGAGCATCAGCCTTGAGGGAGGGAAACAGCGCCACCTTCTGGCCAAGGCACTGGAATTACAATACAGTACTCACAAAAATGTACATTTTCTCTTGCTCCTCCTCTCTCTCCTCCTGACTATAGAAGGCGGGGCAGAGAATAGTGGGAGGGGCCAAGGGAGGGGCTATGCAAATTTCTATAGACTCTCTAGATCAGTGATGATGAACGTTTTAGAGACTGAGTGCCCAAACTGCAACCCAAAACTCACTTATTTATCCAAAAGTGCCAGGTCCCTCTGGCTTTCTAGTAACAAACTCTGGCAAACTCTGTACTACTGGGGTGATGGTTTGTGTGCCCACAGAGAGGGCTCTAGATCTACTTTCCTGTTCATTTCTAGCTCTCCATCTCCTTACATTCTTCTGTAGATCAACCACTATCTCTCTTTATCTCTCCCACTATTCTTCTTCTTTTCACTTCACTATTTTCCTACCTTTCCCCCCTTCTTTCACTTTTTAATTTCCATCCTCAATCCCTCCTCTTCTGGGCATTAGACCCAAAGGCTATATCCAATTTCTCTACATACACATAATTTCCAGGCAGAGTCATAGGTTTCCTGCTGCCTGGTGCAACCAAGACTGTCCTCCAACCAGCTCTCATATCCAGGGACCCTTTTCCAAGCAAAGGGGGCTGTGGAAGGGACACTGGGAAGATCCCAGGCAAGGAAAGGGGCAGTAGCTTCCCCAGACAGCCCTTCCAGAAGGAGAAGGCTCTCTGGGGACTCAAAGGGAAACTCACCCAATTCAAAGCATGGAAACAGTCCCAAGGACTCTCCTCTCCCAGGCAAAGAGTCATAGACTGCTAAGAACAGACCCCAAAGGTCATCCAGTCCAACCCCCTCCCAGCCAGGAAGGCCCAAAGCCCTCCCATAGAAGCCCTTCCTAATGCAACAAAGAGGCCAAAGAGAACCCTTCCAGAGACTGTCCTCCAACCAGATCCAGAAAAACAACTACTCAAAGGGAAGGTATGTTTACAATACCTCAGAGGAGTCGCAAAAAGAATAGGGAAACTGGTGAGGAAACCCAATCTCCAAATGGTCTGCAAACCAACCAAGGAAATGCAGCCAATGCTGGGCTCAGCAAAGGACAGGAGGGACCTCTCACGGCCGCAGGAGTTGAGCGCATACGGTGCAGCTGCGGA
>NW_024837937.1:0-1193 GCF_019175285.1 Sceloporus undulatus
TATGATATTGTAACTCAAAAGCATAATTTTAATTTTGCCAGTTGTTTTATATCACAGCTATTACCATGACATTCAATGATATGCAGGAATTATGATTAATCAGTAATGATAGTACAAAAACTATACTAAAGATTCTGTATGGTGTTCTATTGAAAGAGGTCGATGGGGGGTTTGACATCATGAGCTACCACACTGGGTGACACCAACACTAGTGACACCACCACTGTTTGAATGTACTTTGAATATATTCGTATCATCAACTCCATCTTTATTCGAGTGCTGACACATGTGAGCAAGCAAACTCATAGAGATGTGCATAGAAGTGTGAATAACAAACCCGGAATGCATGAGTGAGATTATTCGCATAGTCACACTAAAAACATGTGAATAACCCCTTTGATACCACTTCAGCTGCTGAGACCAGTGACGTCCCTAGGGTTGGTGTCACCCAGTGCAGTCACTCATGGCGTCACCCCCCTCACTGACTTCCTGCTCCCATTTCATACCATATAGAATCCTTAGTTTAAAAAAAATTGCACTAACGTTACTTATAAATCATAATATGCCATTGAATGTAATGCTAATAGTTGTGACATAAACAACTAGCAAAATTAAAGTTATACCTTCAAATTACAATATCATATGCATAACCTAAATGTATTTACATATACATAGTGAAGATTTGGTTAAAATGTAATGTTTTTAAAGAAAAGTTTTAAAGAACAATTTTTAAAAATTCAATTTTTAAAAAATGTAAACAATTTTGAAATTTGAATTTTAAAAAAATCCTGAGGGCCCCCCTTTCTTCTCCCACTGATGTTCACCTCACTCCCACCATCTCTTAAAGCATTTTAAAGAGACACAGGCACATTTCACAATGTTTCTGCCAAAATACAGGTGTTTGAGCAGAAGTGGTGTCATTCCGGCTTAAGGAGTCACCTGGTGCGGTCCGCACCCCCCTAATGATGTCACTGGCAGTGGCTGCATCCTATGGAATCCTGGGATTTTCAATTTGTTATTGTTAACTGCCTTCAAGCTTACTTTGACTTATGGTGACAGTTTGAATGAGAGACCTCCAAGTCACCCTATCATCAACAGACCTACTCAGGTCTTGCAGACTCAGGACTGTGGATTCATTGTTTTAAAGAGTATTCAGAATTCTCATCTAGAGATCTCTAATGCTTCCCAAACAA
>NW_024837938.1:0-376 GCF_019175285.1 Sceloporus undulatus
ACTCTCTGATGACTCAAATGTTCTTCTGTAAAGAAGGACAATGACAGATAAGATTGAAAATCAGAGTTAAGAGAGGAGGGTGTTACCCCATGATTTAGCCTTCATTAACCCATCCTTATTTGAGTTTAAATTAATAAAGTTGCTGTGAGTAACCCAAGCATGACCCTGCTGCTTATGCTCCTAAATCCAAGGAATGATTGTATCCTTACTCATAAGAGCTAGCAAAGAAGATACTGCATGGAGACTACTTTGAGGGAATCAGTGGAAGCAGATAGTCAAAGGAATGTTGAAACAATATTCCATGAAACATGTGCAAAAATAGGTGGCATCATTGTTATGCCCAAGATTGTAAGGGCAACCTGTTTATCCTGAGAGC
>NW_024837938.1:476-1193 GCF_019175285.1 Sceloporus undulatus
CATTACTCATCTTCCTCTTCTGGGAGGACAGACAGGTTGTTCAGATCAGTTCGTGTTCAAAGCTACTCGTTCTGTTCAAAGTTCTCCATTGTCCTGTCAGTTCCTCATCATGGCGACTCAGGAGATAAGGTTCTTCCCGGTCATGGTTCGTCACACCTGGACGGCACCCCGCTTCAGCTTCCAAGTTTCAGACTTTCCTCGCCTCGGTTGCCAAATACTTTCGTTACATCAATGCTCTGCGCGGAACCATCTTGTTTGGTCCTTTAGCTATGTTTAAAGCACAATTCCTTGGTTCTTCAGCTCTGGGTTTAAGTCAGAGCTCACTCATTCATCTTACATACACCCCCTCTTGATAATCAATTAATTCAAAATTGATTGTCACAAAGTTATTGCTATAAAAGGTTACAGAAGCTGGTTACAGAAATAGGTTAAATGTAATAATGAGGTATGTGTGATAATACTATGAGGTATATTGTGTGAAAGGGAAAGAAAGAAAGAAAGAAAAGAAAACAATAACACACATAATCATGGTTCATAATTCAAATTCATCTTCTTTCTTCTTAGGTATCACTGAAACGATACTACGTTGACATATGCGAATTAAAATTGGAAAACAACAGGTTATCACACAAATCATAACCACCACCATAGCTATTACCATAAGGATTTCCTTTTACCCATACAGCAGATGGCCACAAATCACTCAGCCATCCAAAA
>NW_024837939.1:0-1193 GCF_019175285.1 Sceloporus undulatus
CTCTTGCCTTGGCTGCTCTTTGTTACTGTGCCTTGGCTGCCTAGGGCACTGTCGGAGGCTGGAGCTCCTCCTATTGGCTGGCAGGCTGGCCAATAGCGGAACAGTCCTTTCCCTGCTTCAGGAGTCTCGCCTCTGTTTACTTCCTGCAGCCATGTGGGCCG
The DNA here is from genome assembly GCF_019175285.1 of Sceloporus undulatus. NCBI lineage: Eukaryota > Metazoa > Chordata > Lepidosauria > Squamata > Phrynosomatidae > Sceloporus > Sceloporus undulatus. Next base: position 162 of record NW_024837939.1, read on the forward strand.
GCCAGGGACTCAGGCGGTGGGCAGCAGCAGCAACAGGAGGAGAGGACCAAAAGGGGTGGGGGAGGGGAGAGGAGGGCCTGACTGACTCACACTGAGGGATGCTGAAAACGTTCGGCATCCCTCCCCTCCCCCAGCCCCTTAGGGGAGGGCAAGAGAGCTCTGCCCCAGGGCCCCCAGCCAAAGGTAGGGTTGCCTAAAAAACATGCAGTAGCAGGGAGGGAGGGAGATGGCATCTCTTGAAGCCAAGCTCCAGCACTTCATTCCGTTGTTGTTGTTGTTGTTGTTGTTGTTTGCCTTCAAGTCGTTTTGGACCAAGGCAACCCTATTCTGGGATTTTCTTGGTCTGCTCCTTCTTTTCCCGCTTCTCTTCTTCCTCGTCCTCCTCCTCCCGGGGTGTGTGTGTGTGTGTGCTGTAGTGTAAAGGGCTTTCTGGGGCTTGCCTTGGGTGGGTGCCACTGCCTTCCGGCCCTGGCTAGAGGAGGCCCAGAGCCCTTCCGTCTGTTGGGGCATTGCTCTTCTCCCCCCCCCCCCCCCTTTGCCCCAAGATGGCTCCCTCCAACAAGACCCCTGGGGAAGCTCTTCCCAAGTGTCAGGCACCTCCTGTGTTGTCATTTCATCATCAGGTGGTTTTAGTGGCAAGCTTTGCCATTGCCTTCCTCTGTGGCTGAGACAGTGTGGCTTGGGGTGTGTGTGTGTGTGTGTGTGTGTGCATGCGCCTTCAAGGGGTTTTCTTGGGAGGTTTGTTCAGAGAGGGTTTACCTTTGTCTTCTTCTGAGGCTGAGAGTGTGTGACTATCTCAAAGGTTTTCAGAGGGGGGTTGCCTTCACCTTCCCTTAAGACTGAGAGAGTGTGACTAGCCCAGTGGGGTGTATTAATGCCCAAGCAAAGGATTGCACCCTGGGCCTCCTCCACCAACGCTGCACTTCCTGAGATGCATTTAACCTCAGAGGTGATCCAAAATCTCCATGTCTTTGAATTCAGTTTTATTATTATCTTAAAAAAAGAAGTTGGCAGCATGAGCTTTCCCAAAGC
>NW_024837940.1:0-1193 GCF_019175285.1 Sceloporus undulatus
GCATTTACCTGATTTGTCATCAGGAGCGACGAGTCAAGGAGCACCCCAAAGTTTTCAAACCAGAAATGTTCCTAATTTTAGTTTGTTTTGCTAGAGCAGACCTATTCAATCAGTTGAGATATTGTTAACACATAGATAAATCCTGTGGATTTACTTTAATCAGGACTAACAATAAGACATTAACAATAAGACTAACAATAATAGCCTTGCTGTTCTTCTGTATTGAATTTCAAGAACCCACTCTTGATGTTTTTGAGTTGTAGGAGAATGTTCCACAATGTTAAAAATAATATTTTTGAAATATTTCCTTTTGAATTGTTAACTTGCTATCTAAAAAGATGCCTTAAACATGTCTGTGGACATCTGTGCCTCAGCTGTGATTTAAGTCCGAAGGACCAAAGTACATAGCACAAATTTCAAGACTGTTTGAATCTTCAGAACTGTAATATGTTCCTGTATAACTATTTTGTCATTTCCTTGACATCCCCTGTACTGATGTAAATGAAGTTTACCACCTGTTACACAACATGCTGAAAGAAACAACATCTGAGAACTACTTTCTATCCATTTTACAACATTTTCTACTCATCAGAAATGATTATTATGTTCGGTACGTAATTTAAATTTATTTGTTCTGTTTTAAATATGGTTTTCATATATCAGGGATACATATTGGTCAATTGCACAAGGAGGGTCACATCATCTTGTAACTAAGGGGACACATAGGACAAGAGCCTCTGTGGTTTTATTGTGGTATAAATTCGTGATGGTATATTTATGCTGAATCCCAGGATTTTGCAGACAGTTACTCATCCTTTAGATTCACTCACTGTTGAACAGTAATTTGTCTCCCTTCCTGCCAAATCAAGAGAGAATGTGTAAGCTGAAAATACGTTTACAGGATGATAGGCTTCATTGGAGACCACACTTACATGGCCTGTGAGAAAGCACAGCTGTTTGTACAGAGACTTTTATGCTAACATTTGCCCCAACAAGATGGTGAACCAAAGTTTCATTTTTCTAGCAAAGCAGAACAAGGTGAAAAGTGTTCCCTTCTTTAATAATAGAAATCCTTATTATAAAGGTGCCAGAAAAAAGTTTTTAGAAAAGTATGACTGAACACACAAAACCAAACAAAAAAAGAGATATTGCATAAGGGATGCAGATATGCTATGCTATCAACAATATGTATA
>NW_024837941.1:0-1193 GCF_019175285.1 Sceloporus undulatus
CCTGAGAAGCCGGCAAGTAGGCGCGTGCTGGCTTTTCAAGCCTCCGGAGGCCTTTGGAAGCCAGCAGCCAGGGAAGCCCCCTCGCGCCGGCTTCTAAAGTCCTCCGGAGGGCTTTGGAAGCTGGCAGGACAACCAGGTAAGTGCTCTTACCGGCGTACAAGACGCCCCCCCAACTTTTGACCCCGTTTTAGAGGGTCAGAAAGTAGTCTTATAGGCCGGAAAATACGGTATATTAAATTATATGATAGGTGTTAGCAATTTATCACTGTTGACCGGGAAACATGTGCAACATAGTGTCTAGAAAATAAATGGCCATCTTTCCTGTCTGACTGTGGCCTGTTACAGACTGCCAAAATAAAGTTGCGTTGGGTCTCTTTGTAGGTACGCTGTTTAAATGATGCATGCACCCTAAGAATCCGGAAGCTGCACCAAAGCTGCACTCCAGTGCTTAGGAATGGAGTGTGGCTTTGGCGCAACCTCCGGACTCTTAGGACCCATGCATCATTTAAATAGCATACCTCCAAGGAGACCCGAAGCAGCTTTATTTTGGCAGTCTGTGGCCCGTTACAGATGGGCCTTTAAGTACGGACTCAGTCTGTACTAGAGTTAAAAAGGGGCGTCACTTCCGGACGCCCCTAACCCTAATACGGACTGAGTCCGTACAAAATGGTGGCGCCCCTTCCACATGGGGGCCGCCATGATGACGTCACGACAGCGCTGCCGCTATACGGGGCGGCGCGGACGTGACGTCATCGCTCCGCACCAGGGCGCTTAGTGCACCCTTTTGGCGGAGCAGAAAGGAGCTCCGTTTCAGAGCTCCTTCCTGGTCTGTGTCGCTGGGCGCAGCCTTTAGATGGCTGCGCCCAGCAACGCAAGGGAGAAAGGGGCCAAGCGGCCCCTTTCTCCTCCTCCCCGCCGCCGCAGGGTGTCCTTGGGGCTTCAAGCCCTAAGGACACCCCTTTCCAGGCTGTGGGGAAGCGGCCTTTTGCCTCTTCCCCGCAGCCTGGAAAGCGGCGGATCGGGGCCTCAGAGGCTGCTGGTCTTGCAGCTGAGGCCACGATACACCAGGGAAAGCAGAGCCTACAGGCCGCCTCAAAGGGGCGGTCTGTAACGCGCCTGTAACAGGCCTGTGTGTTTATTTAGATTCTCAGTTCAAAGCATGCTGCAATTTTAGTATTGTTCTTATGTTATAT
>NW_024837942.1:0-1193 GCF_019175285.1 Sceloporus undulatus
ACCACACTCAGGTTTTCTCCTTTCCATAATCTGGTGGCTCATTTTTTTAAACTCAGCTGCTGTGATGACTTTGCTTAGTAAATACCATGTAATAGATGTGTGTTCAAATCTAAATCCTGGCTTTGTACACCGAGTAGAGACAAATGGGCCCATTCAATTTAATCAGGGAACCAGGGGATTCCCACCCATGTTTCAATGCCTTCTGCAAGTTGCTGCAAACCGAAAGTAAAAATAATCCCATAAATGTATATCTTTTGCAATCCCAGAGCAATGGGATTTCAAAAACAAGTTTTCTAAGCTTTCATAGCTCTGTGGACTATTCTTCTTTATTATTAATATTCTTATTCTTATTATTATTGTTATTATTAACCTTTATTTATATAGTGTTGTAAATTTACACAGCGCTGTACATACAATCTTTTAGTCAGACGGTTCCCTGCCCTCAGGCTTACAATCTAAGAAGACATGACACAAAAGGAGAAGGGAGTGATGGTGGGGAATGGGATCAGGTCCAGCAGTTCTTCTCCACCTCCGAGGCCTGGACCAAGGCAGATGGACTGGAGGAAGGGCTTGGCTTCTTAATGGATGGTTAAAAGGAGGCTTCCTGGGTCAGAGAGGGGCTCGCCTCTGGGAACGCTTCTCTAAACAATATAATCTTTAACTCAGTTTTGAAACTGGGTAGAGAAGTGATGAGGTGTGCATGTGGGGGAAGAAGGTTCCAGGAGTAAGGGGCAGCAAGCGAGAAGGGATGAATTCGGGAGGGGGCAGTGGTAGTCCTACACTGTGACAGGAGACCTTGACTACAAGAGCGGAGGGTGCGATTAGGAGTGTAAGGAGAAAGAAGGTCAGATAAGTAAGGAGGGGCCAATCCATGGAGGGCTTTGAAAGTCAATAACAAAAGCTTGTATCGGATGCGGAAGGGGAAGGGGAGCCAATGAAGGGAGGATACTCAAGTGGCATCAGGTTAGAATCAGATATTGAAATAGAACCTTGCCTTTAAGTATCAGATAGCAGCCAGTACATTCCTTTAAAGAAGTATTCCCAGTAGATTGACTGTTATAGTCATTACTAAAGACTTTGCAGTATGGACAACGAGGGATCTGCTGTAGTCACCTGCAACTCTTGTGGGATGTTTCTCTTCTTGCACACAGAAGTCGAGAACTTCACATGCACCAAGTGCAAGTTGGTAGCAC
>NW_024837943.1:0-1193 GCF_019175285.1 Sceloporus undulatus
CAGCACTCAAAGACACAGAGAACAGCATCCTGCTGGTGACATACGCAGGTGACATATGTCTCCTTTGGGCTGATGCAGAGGTGAGCATCCCTTCCTCCCTCTGCTCCAAACAAAGCCCCCTGGACCTAGCATAGATTCAATGCAGCTCCCCTACACAAGAGATACTCCATGCCTTATTAAATTGGTGGGGGATTAGGGGATGGGGAATTGGAGAGGGCCCTGTAGCTAGATGTGAAATGAGTGCATCATAAATAAATAAATAACCTGCTTCCCTTCTGCATTCCTCCTCTTTTCCCCATCATCAGCTCCTTTCCCAAGAAGGTTTCATCCACACAACAGAAATAAGGCACTTAGACACCAGTTTAACCGCTCAGTGCTATGGAATCCTGGGATTTTACCTTTGGACACTTAGCCTTCTTTGCCAAAGAGCTCTGATGCCAGAACAAACTACAAATCACAGGATTCCATAGGATGGAACTAGAAGAGTTAACACACTTTAGAACTGGATTATTTCTGCAGTGCAGATACAACCTGAGTCAGTTGTAAAAGGGAAGAAGCACCCATGTCTTGTTTTTAGCCTCCTAATAATGGTTTTCCTTTAAAAAAATAAGTAGTTTGTTTTAGTCTCTAATCCTTATTTTTGTTGTTCTTGTTTGTTTCTATGTTTGTTTGCTTCATTCTTGGTAATATGAGTAATTCTGGTCTGTCTTCTTCCTTCTTGCCTGAAAATCTATGAATAAGGAAACTGGGGAGACTTTTAAAACCTCCCAAAGGGGCTACTTTTGGCCTTTTGGGGGGACAATCTTCCTCTTAGAAGCCAAAGCCCAATGTTTGTGATGAAGAAGAAAAAGGCTTGTATTAAAACTCTCCTCCTCATTTCTGACCCCTTTTAAAACCCTTGTTCCCCAGAAGGAGCAGAGCTGTGTAATAAGAAAACCCTCTCAGAAAAGAGACACAAAAGACACACAAAGAGACACACTTCCTTCCTTTTGGCCCAAGGAGCCTGGCCTCCTTCTGACTCTGGAGCCTCAGGAGACAAAGAGAGGCCTCTGTTCAACTGAGGCCTCAGAGAAGGTTCTGGAACATTATTTCCCACAGTCACAAGAAGCACAAAATGGCCTCCAGAACACAAAATGGCCACCTCCTCCTCAGCGCTTGGCAGCTGGAGATCTCAGCACAGCAGTGAAGCCTAC
>NW_024837944.1:0-319 GCF_019175285.1 Sceloporus undulatus
TTCCTTCCTTCCTTCATTTCTCCCTTCCTTCCTTGTTTCATTCTTTCCTCTTTTATCTCTTTGTTTTATTCATCCTTTCTTCTCTTTTCCCTTGTTTGTTCCCTCCTTTTCCCCATCCATCTTTTCCTTTTTTTCTTTCCTTCTTTTCTCACTCCTTTCTTCATTTTCCTTCCTTCTTTCCCACATTCTTTCATTCCCTCCCTCCTTCCCCTCCTCCCTTTCATTCACTTCCTCCCTCTCTCCTTTCCTTCCTTGCCTTCTCTCCCTCCTTCCTCACTTTCCCTCCTTTCAGTGGAGGGAGACCCAACACCTTGGGCGC
>NW_024837944.1:419-774 GCF_019175285.1 Sceloporus undulatus
TCCCTCTCTCCTTCCCTCCCTCCCTCCTTCTCTCCTTCCATCCTTCCTTCCCTCCCTCTCTCCTTCCCTCCCTTGCTTCCTTCCCTCCCTCTTTCCTTCCTTCCCTCCCTCCTTCTCTCCTTCCTTCCTTCCTTCCTTCCCTCCCTCCTTCCCTCCCTCCTCTCCTTCCTTCCCTCCTCCCTCCCTCCCTCCCTCCCTCCCTCCCTCAGGCTCTCCACAGCCTTCCCTTGGAGCCCAGAGAGAGCCACCCATCTCTCCTTGGCTCCCCTGGCCCTGGTCTCCTCTTCCTTGTGGAGGCCCTGGGCGCCCCGCCACCCTCCTCCTTGCTTTAGTCCAGAGAGTAGGTCCCTGGCCG
>NW_024837944.1:874-1193 GCF_019175285.1 Sceloporus undulatus
TTCCTTCCTTCCTTCATTTCTCCCTTCCTTCCTTGTTTCATTCTTTCCTCTTTTATCTCTTTGTTTTATTCATCCTTTCTTCTCTTTTCCCTTGTTTGTTCCCTCCTTTTCCCCATCCATCTTTTCCTTTTTTTCTTTCCTTCTTTTCTCACTCCTTTCTTCATTTTCCTTCCTTCTTTCCCACATTCTTTCATTCCCTCCCTCCTTCCCCTCCTCCCTTTCATTCACTTCCTCCCTCTCTCCTTTCCTTCCTTGCCTTCTCTCCCTCCTTCCTCACTTTCCCTCCTTTCAGTGGAGGGAGACCCAACACCTTGGGCGC
>NW_024837945.1:0-1193 GCF_019175285.1 Sceloporus undulatus
AAGTAAGGAGGGGCCAATCCATGGAGGGCTTTGAAAGTCAATAACAACAGCTTGTACCGGATGCGGAAGGGGAAGGGGAGCCAATGAAGGGAGGATAAAAGAGGAGAAACATGGTCAAAGTGGCGAGCGGATGTGACAATACGGGGAGCTGAATACTGGACAGAGATTAAAGGATGGAGGTGTGAAAGAGGAAGCCCTGTCAGAAGGAGGTTACAATAATCTAGTCGCCAAACCACTAGGGCATGGACTAGAGTCTTGGCAGTAGAGATTGAGAGGAATGGACGGATCTTGGCAATGTTGTGGAGAAAGAATCTACAGGTCTTTGCGGTGGCCTGGATCTGGGGAATAAATGACAGAGACGAGTCAAAAATGAAGCCAAGACTTTGGGCTTGATGAACCGGTTGAATAGAAGTGTCGTCGACAGAAACAGAAAAGGAATAGTGAAGGGTGGGTTTAGGTGGAAAGACGAGAAGCTCAGTCTTAGACATGTTGAGCTTCAAGCGCCGAAGCCGCATCCACTGAGAGATGGCAGTCAGACAAGAAGAAACTTGCTGTTCAAGCCCCGTCGAAAGGTCAGGGGTGGAGAGATACAGCTGAGTGTCGTCGGCGTACAGATGAAACCAAAAGAACTGATGAGTTTACCTAGTATATAGAGAGAACAGAAGGGGACCCAAGACAGAGCCCTGGGGAACTCCAACAGACAAGGGAACAGAGGATGAAGTCTGACCACCCGTAACCACTGCAAAAGATCTGTCTGACAAGTAAGATTTAAACCAGTCAAGAGCAGAGTAGGAGAACCCAAGGTCAGAAAGGTCATTATTCCCCCTCCCTCATTATTCCCCCTCTCAGTGGCTGGCTCACGTGACTCTGACCTCTTTCCCCCCCTTGTACTCATGCTACATGGAACATTCCATGGAAGCTGGCCAATAGGAGAGCAGGAAACCTTTGTGGACCTAACCAAGGAGGGGATGCTTTCCCAGCCAATAGCGCCTCGTTCCCATTAAGCACTTGCCTTCGGGAGCGGAGGAAAGGCTGCCCAGGAAGAGCTCCCACTCTTGCTTCCTACGCTCTGATTGGCTGCCGCCGCGACGCAAGAGATGTACCCAGACACGCCGCCGCGGTGGCTCACGGGAGAACGAGGCGCTATTGGCTGGGAAAGCACCCCTCCAAACCCCCCTCCTGAGTGAGGCTTG
>NW_024837946.1:0-655 GCF_019175285.1 Sceloporus undulatus
GACACAACTGGAATTACAAGTTTAAGATAATAAACTCTCTTTCCCTGAAGTTTGCACCCATTGCTCCGTCTCGCCGTCTCCTCCGCTGGGAGGAGGGAGAGCGTGGAATTCTGGGAAAGGCTGGCGGTTTGCCTGGAGCCTGAATAGGGTTCTAGAAGGCTGGTGGCTTTGACTGTTGGCTGCTTAGGAAGAAGAAGGGCTCCTTCTGGGTTTCCTTGGCAGGAAAGGGAAGGTGGGGGCCTCGAGAAGGCGATGAGGGACCCCCAAATTTGTTTCCTCTGTGAGAAGGATGGCTGAGGGGAAGAGCCCCCATTTTGGAGCCAAGGATGGGGGTCTGGAGGTTCTTCTGTAGGGAGGCAGCTTTGGGGGCTGGAAGCAAGCAAGCCCCCCTCCTCCTCCCCTCTTCTCCGGTTGCCAGGCCTCCTCTCCTCTCTTGGGAGTCTCTGTGGGGCCATGAGATTTTGGAGAGGGATCCAAGAGAATCAAAGGGAGGCTGGAACCAAACAACCTCAGAATATGACCAAGATTGCAAGGTTCTTTCTGAGGAAGGAGAGGCAAACTAGGAGAGGCTGCAGCTGTTTGCTTTTGCCTGAGCCTCTGGGAAGGGCCCCTCTTCTTGGCTGTCTTCATGGAGGGCAGACTCCTTTTGCCCTTT
>NW_024837946.1:755-1193 GCF_019175285.1 Sceloporus undulatus
AAATGGAGGAGGAGAAGGAGGGCTTGCAAAATGACTTCCATGGAAGAGGAAGCTGGGCCAAGTCCATGACATACAATGGCCCAGTGAGACGATGTCCATGATATAGGAGTCAGTGTGGCCTAGTGGTTTGAGCATAGTGGAACTACGACTCTGGAGATCAGGGTTTGAATCCCAGCTCCAACATAGAAACTCTCTGGGTGACTGGGCAAGTCACACTCTCTCAGCCTTAGGGGAAGGCAATGGGAAACATTAGACACTTAAGTATTGCAATTGCTATGGTTGTTGTTATTGGTTTGTTGTTGTTATTGCTGTTTTATGTAGATTATTGCAAGAAAAAAATAGACCCATTAATATCAATCAGACACATGAGTCCCACCCAGCCCTGCTCCTCTTGACATCTTTGGGAGTGATGAAGGCTGGGGCCAACCCTAGGACTCC
>NW_024837947.1:0-1193 GCF_019175285.1 Sceloporus undulatus
TTTTGCCCAGTCTTAGGATAAGACGTACCTGGTGTAGCCTGGAGCATAGACATGGAGAGATCTCTTGTAGTACCTTTTAAGAGGGAAGAAGGAACAGTAATGCATTAATATGAGGAGTCAAACAAGGGCCATCCCTATCTATTCTTTTGCCCAGTCTTAGGATCAGACGTACCTGGTGTAGCCGGGAGCATCAGCATGGCGAGATCTCTTGTAGCACCTTTTAAGAGGGAACAAGGAACGTTAATGCATTAATATTAGGAGTCAAACAAGCGCTACCCTTAACTATTCTTTTGCCCATACTTAGGATAATATGTACCTGGTGTAGCCTTGAGCATCAGCATGGAGACATCTCTTGAGCACCTTCTAAATGGGAAGAAGGAACGGTAAAGCATTAATATGAGGAGTCACACAAGGGCCACCCTTAACTATTCTTATGCCCAGTCTTAGGATAAGACGTACCTGGTGCAGCCTGGAGAATCAGCATGGAGAGATCTCTTGTAGCAACTTCAAAGTGGGAATAAGGAACAGTAATGCATTAATATGAGGAGACAAACAAGCGCTACCCTTAACTATTCTTTTGCCCATACTTAGGATAATACGTACCTGGTGTAACCTGGAGAATCAGCATGGAGAGATCTCTTGTAGCACCTTTTAAGAGGGAAGAAGGAACAGTAATGCATTAATATGAGGAGACAAACAAGAGCCATCCCTAACTATTCTTTTGCCCATACTTAGGATAATACGTACCTGGTGTAACCTGGAGAATCAGCATGGAGAGATCTCTTGTAGCACCTTTTAAGAGGGAACAAGAAACGTTAATGCATTAATATTATGAGTCAAACAAGCGCTACCCTTAACTATTCTTTTGGCCATACTTAGGATAATATGTACCTGGTGTAGCCTTGAGCATCAGCATGGAGACATCTCTTGAGCACCTTCTAAGTGGGAAGAAGGAACGGTAAAGCATTAATATGAGGAGTCACACAAGGGCCACCCTTAACTATTCTTTTGCCCAGGCTTAGGATAAGACGTACCTGGTGTAGCCTGGAGCATCAACATGGTGAGATCTCTTATAGCACCTTGTAAGTGGGAAGAAGGAATGGTAAAGCATTAATATGAGGAGTCACACAAGCACTACCCTTAACTATTCTTTTGCCCATTCTTAGGATAAGACGTACCTGGTGTAGCTTGGA
>NW_024837948.1:0-1193 GCF_019175285.1 Sceloporus undulatus
GATAGTCAGGCCATTGAAAAATATTTCATTAAATATATGTAAAACTATTTGAATTGAAAAGTGGCATCATTTCCTGTGAGACTGCCAGAGAGTGTTGAGTCAGAGCACATGGCATGATGCAAGCTAACTGCAGAGGATGCTTCATGCTGTGTGGCACCAGGAGATGACTCACAACCAATACAGTATACAGCTCACATGTGGATTGATGTGGGTTGGTGTTGGGTGTAGAAGAGATTGTGAAGTTGATGGAAGTCAGAGAGGAGAGCTTGCAAATATTTGTTTTATATTGCAACGTAAGCTAAAGAACCTCCAAGGACTTGGAGGAAATCAACTGTGTGTCAGTTATTTTTAAGTGTGGAAAGTGGTCAGTGCATTGCCAATATCTGTATCTGGATATTTCCTTTTTGTACTCTGCTATGTTATTGTTGAGCTCTGGGAGTGTCGCGTTCAGACTGTGCTATACATTGGCTTGTGAATGGGACCAGAACTCAGAGCCAAGAAGGACCTAAGAGCCAGTGTGACAATCCTGTTTGTCTGAGGTATATTTGCCAAGCACTCATTGCATTTATTTCAGTTTCAGACAATTCTTTCCCCACCCAGGAAACATCCTAAAGCAATTTAAACCTTTTCGAAAGCTCGGTTTCTGCCCCCAAGCAACAATTTCAGTATAAATATCAGCCCCAACTGACTCTTCTTCAGCATCAGTCCAGTTGCAGACAGACACTCCGTTGGTTTACACTGCTAAACACCTCACTACACTCGCCAGCCCCACTTGCCATTGGAGTTACTGACTTCTCTCCCCTTTCTGGACCCTCAGGAATTGGAATCTAGATATTACCATTAGCAAAGCCTTACACTATTCACCACTCCCACCTTTGTTACCCAGTTCTTGTGTGTGTGCGTGAACACCTATATGTGTATATGTGTGTGTATGCGTGTATTTTGCTTTCCCCCTAAATAAAACACAAAAACCTATTGGAAATGCCTCTGGAGTTCTGTGTGCCTCTGGGTCTGGTATAGTTGGGATGAATCCCAGGTTCACTGTAGCCTCACTCTCTCCTTTGAGCTAAGTATAAAATTCCCCTAAAAGCATAGCACTTGTGGGTGTCCTCTCCAGACTCCAGCATTTCGAGTGACAAAGGGCCCCTGGAATCAACCACAGAACTAAGCAAGCTCAGGTTGGAAAATAAACA
>NW_024837949.1:0-1193 GCF_019175285.1 Sceloporus undulatus
GTTTCACTGGCTTCTTCATCAGGCAAAGATGTTTAAAATCTTACAGGAGGGGGGAAATTAAGACGTTTATTTATTTATTTTAATTCCCCTATAATGTTTAATGCCTTTGCCTAATGAAGAAGCCAGCGAAGCTTCAAAAGTTTGCAAGATGTATTTTTTGCATGTGGTTGGCCCAATGAACGTATCACTTTTTGATTTTGTTGTACTTTGCTACATGGCCAACCCAGCTATCCCTGGATATGTTTCCCTTCTTCTGTTATGCTAGTTCATTATAAGATATGATGAAAATATTAGTATTGTGTGTTTCTGATTATGGTTATATTCAAGTAGCATCATACTGAGATCCACAGAATATAATGAGGGGATACGTAGTAGTCTATGATGGGACATGTGTTTGTGAATGCTGGGAAGAGCAAAGAATACTGGCTGGATAATGAGCAGGTGTGAGCAGGAGTAGCATTGGTAATAGCATTATGCCACGGAAAAGTCTCACGGAAAAGAATGGCAAGGGTCTGAGGAAAGAGGGGTGTGAGCGGACAGGAGAGTATGTGTGAATGTTTTGAGGAATGGGCAAATGGGAAGAGAACCGTAAAATCCTAGAAAAGTGTACTGCTTTCTGTTTGTCTATAATGGGAGGTTATGGTAGTTCTGTTTGCAGAAGTCAAGCTGTTTACTTTGGTTTGTTTTCTGAATGAAAATTTTGCTGTTATCACAAGAAAAACTGGTTTACTGAACCAAAGGGAGTGGGCAGTACTTGATAGGGAGCATGTACAGATTTCCACCCTTGTGATCCATTGGAAGGAGTTAGGCAAAAACCAATCCATATTCAGTGCACAAAAAAGGAATAGAAAACAAGACACAATAATAATGATTCCTCTTCCCTCTGAAAGGAAAAGCATGGTTACATAGAGCTGAGGCAGACAATCTGGAGCCTTTTTCTCCTCACAGCAAGTAACTAACTAACCATCTTAGCTAGTAATGGGTCCACTTTAAATTTGATATTTTTAATTCCAGGGGATGGAGGGGCTTTTGCCCAGTTTAAATACAGAACCACTACTCCCAGGGGCTTCTAAAACTAGCAAGGAAAAAACACTTGCTTCAGATATTTCCTTGGCATCATGGAGTGGCCCTGGACTGGAACTATAGACTTAAGAATATATGGCCCCATACAGACAGGCCAAAATAAAGCTGCT
>NW_024837950.1:0-1193 GCF_019175285.1 Sceloporus undulatus
GTTGAGTTAAAGAAAACTAAAACTAAAATTCTGGAAGTTGGTATATAAAGCTAGTCTGCTAGCTCTGCCCCCTTGTGACTCACAGATGTGACTCACAGAAGCTCCTCCCCTTCAGCAATGAGCACACGGTCTCAAGCACACGGTCTCAAAATGGCTGCCAAGCAGCTCCTCTCCTTCTCCTCTCTGTGGCCGGACTGCCTCTCTCTGGCCGGACTGCTGGATTAGCGCACATAATGCAAATTTATTCAAAAACAATTATGAAAAAACATGGATAGAAATTAAAAAAGATTTAAATAAATGGAGCAAAATAGGACTTTTCTGGCTTGGCAAAATTTCGGTAATTAAAATGAACATTCTACCCAAATTGATTTTTTTATTTCAAAGTATACCTATTATTTGTAATGAAATTCCATTCAAAACATGGAACAGAGATCTGACAAAATTTCTTTGGGAAGGGAAGAAAGCCAGGGTCAGATTAAAAGAAATGCAAGATAGTGTTGATAGAGGTGGACTGGCCTCCCTGACTTTAAACTTTATTATTTATTCATGTTGTTTTGAATGGATTTCCGAATGGTGTAAGTTAGAAAACCAAAGATGGTTACAGTTAGAGGGAAGTGATATTATTTTTGGATGGCACGCTTATCTTTTTTATGGGAAACTTGATGCTAATAAAGCTTTTATAGACCACTCCATAAGAAAAGCACTCTTCAAAGTGTGGTTAAAATATAAGCCACATATATACAAGAAGATCCCTCTGTGGACGTCAGTTAACGAAGCCTTTTATAGAAGCCAGCAATTTTCATCAAATAAATGGTTAACTTATAAAGACTTAATAAAAATTGAATACACAACAAAAAATGTCACCCTTAAAACACAAGAGGAGTTAATAAGAGACGGATATACAATTAGTTGGTTTAATTATAGACAAATAAAAGAAAGATTTTCATTAGACAAGAAAAAAAGATTTGAATTGGAACAAATTGAATTCGCTGAAATTATTTTTTCTAACAAATTACATAAGATTGCTGGCTTTTATAAATTCTTGTTAACATATGAACAACATGATAATTACATCAAAAGTTCAATGGTAAAATGGGCGCAAGATTTGCGTCATACTATTTCTTTAGAACAATGGGAGGTTAATTGGAACAAAAGGCTTGAAGTATACTACCAGCAATGATTTAAGGGAAAAT
>NW_024837951.1:0-626 GCF_019175285.1 Sceloporus undulatus
TTCTTTTCATCTCCTTTAATCAATCTCCATACATCTTTTAATTCTTTCCTATTCATTATCTTGTTCAAAGGTGTAATCTTATTAAGTCTGTCCCTTATTGTTGGATCTGATTTATCTTTACACTTATCCATGACCATATTGAAATCTCCTGCCATAATTGTGTAATTATGCATATCCTCCATTTCCTTAAATGCTTTTTCATAAAATTCCATTTGATTTTCATTTGGAGCATACACATTTACCAACAAATATTTTACTCCCCCCATCGTTCCTTGCACCAATAAAAATCTTCCTTTTTCTTCTGACTTAACTTTTAGTATATCAAACCCACATTTCTTAGATATTAAGGTTGCTATTCCTCTTGCTTTAGAAGTACCATATGCTTTTTCATATGTGGCAACCCAGTTCATCTTCAATTCCGACGATCCTGATTTCGCTTGGTGCGTTTCCTGAATAAAAAAATATCCGCTTTCTGTTTTTTCATTAATGATTCAATCCTTTTCCTTTTAATTACAGACCCCAGTCCTTTCACGTTTAATGTTGCTATCCTTATTTTGTTATCCATGTTGCTATTCTACATCTTCTATCTAGGCTCTTCAGTGCACTACCCCTACAAACATTTCCCC
>NW_024837951.1:726-1193 GCF_019175285.1 Sceloporus undulatus
TTCTTTTCATCTCCTTTAATCAATCTCCATACATCTTTTAATTCTTTCCTATTCATTATCTTGTTCAAAGGTGTAATCTTATTAAGTCTGTCCCTTATTGTTGGATCTGATTTATCTTTACACTTATCCATGACCATATTGAAATCTCCTGCCATAATTGTGTAATTATGCATATCCTCCATTTCCTTAAATGCTTTTTCATAAAATTCCATTTGATTTTCATTTGGAGCATACACATTTACCAACAAATATTTTACTCCCCCCATCGTTCCTTGCACCAATAAAAATCTTCCTTTTTCTTCTGACTTAACTTTTAGTATATCAAACCCACATTTCTTAGATATTAAGGTTGCTATTCCTCTTGCTTTAGAAGTACCATATGCTTTTTCATATGTGGCAACCCAGTTCATCTTCAATTCCGACGATCCTGATTTCGCTTGGTGCGTTTCCTGAATAAAAAAATATCC
>NW_024837952.1:0-1193 GCF_019175285.1 Sceloporus undulatus
ACCATAAGCTAGATACTGGAATCATAAGCTAGATACTGGAATCATAAGCTAGATAGATGTGCAGTGTGCCCACGTCTTACGCGGGGGCCTTTTACGCAGCTTCCAGCTTATGCTGGAAGCCCTATGCCATTTAATAAATGGCATGCGCGGCCATGCCATGCACACCACCATGTGCATGAGCCCCATTATTCTCAATGAGACTCGAGCATAGGCAGAACTTGCCTTACATGTGGGCATCCGGAATAGATCCTCACATAAGGCAAGGGGCCACTGCACTCAATTAAGGTCACAAGCATGAATTTACAGGACCTAAGCAGAGCAGTGGAGGACAGGGGGTCTTGGAGATGCTTCATCTCCAGGTCACCATGAATCAGGGATGACTCAAAGGTAATTAACAACAACAACAACAAATTTAATTATTTCCTGCCTCTCCTCAAGGCTCAGGATGGAGTACAACATATTAAAATACAACAACTATACACATGTGTGTCTATACACACACACATGCACGAATATACTCTGGAGATCCAGGGTTCGATTCCCCACTCGGCCATGTAAACCATTGGGTAACCTTGGGCAAGTCACACTTTCTCAGCCCTAGAGGAAAGAAATGACAACCCTCCTCTGAAGAAACCTTACCAAGAAAACCTCAAGGCAGGGTCGCTGTAAGTTGGGACCTATCTGAAGGCACCCAACAACAAATGCACACACACAGCAATAGCAAGTACATTTCTATACTGCTTATCAGCGTACTTAAGCACTCCGTAAGCGGTTTACAATATGTAAACCCATTGCCCCCCAAAAATGCACCCCGTTAGATACAAAACTGTAAATCCAAGAAGTATTTCAAACTCTTTAACAAAAATATTTAGCCTCTCTAGGAATCTCTAGGTCCTCCAGTGCAACTCTGTGGCCAACCTCTGCCAGACATTGACCACAGAATTGCTCTGGAGGAGCTGCAGATGCCTAGTGGAGTGTTCTCTCTAGGAATCTCTAGGCTGAGAAGTCAAAGGCTTTCATGGCCGGCATCCATAGATTTTTGTGGGGGTTTTTGGGCTATGTGTCCATGTTCTAGAAGTGCTTCTTCCTGACGTTTCGCCAGCATCTGTGACTGGCATCTTCAGAGAATCTCTAGGCTCTTCAGTGTGACTTTTGGTTAAAGTTGACCACAGAGTTGTGCCGGAGGACCTAGA
>NW_024837953.1:0-592 GCF_019175285.1 Sceloporus undulatus
CCAAACACAAATGGATTCACTTTTATAGCTACACGAGGGAGAAGTTCCATTCACTATGTATTATCTAGTCCAGTTTTGTTGAATTTGATTACAGCCTTTGAGGTTTGCCATAGGACAGAAAGTGATCATATGCCATTAGTAGTTTCTATGGTATTACCCAATTTAATTATTGCACCTACCATAAACTCTGAAATGTTTGTTAGTTATGAAAGATTAAAACGAATCTATTGGAACTCTCGAACAATGGAGGCAGTCAGTGAAATCTATAAGGAAGCTAGTGCCTTAGCGGTAATGAACAATCTAGCTAATAGCACCACAATAGAAAATGCCCTGGTAAATTATGGGAAAGTAATATCTATTATGAGGATCAAAACAGCTACTTATATAAATCCATCTAGAGGGAGGAGCTCATGGTTTGATAAAAGTTGCCTTATAGGAAAAAGGAACCTTAGACAAATATTCCAACTTGCTTTAGACAACCCCGAGGAAAATTTTAGTCCTTACCTAAAGGCCAGGGTAGAATTTTGTAAGTACAGTGTTACCCCGGGATACGAATGCGCCGCCTTACGAAATTTCCGGGTTACGAAAAAAA
>NW_024837953.1:692-1193 GCF_019175285.1 Sceloporus undulatus
AAAACTGTTCCGGGTTACGAAGGTTATTTCGGGTTACGAAAGAAATTTTGGTGCTTTTCGGCGCTTTTTCGCACCAAATCGCGGCTTTTCCCCATTAGCGCCTATGGGTTTTCGGCTTGCGAAAGCTTTTCGGGTTACGAACGCGGCAGCGGAACGAATTAAATTTGTAACCCGGGGTACCACTGTACATAGAAAATAAAAAGAAAGCTTTTTATCAGCAAAATTGGGCCGATTTTGATAAGGACTTGAAATCAAATGATTCCAAAACATTTTGGTTGGCAGTAAGGAGGCATATGAATAACGACTCAAATTTATCTTGTCCTGGCATTTCGCCCCAAATTTGGGTATCGTATTTTACAAACAAGATGCAAACTCAATCAATTGAAAATACTGTAGTAATTACAAACCCTTCTATTATCTGGAGCCCTGTTTCATCAGATGAAGTATATCAATTAATTCTTAAACTAAAATCTGCTAAATCGCCGGGTTATGATTCTATTA
>NW_024837954.1:0-1193 GCF_019175285.1 Sceloporus undulatus
GCCATGTCGGTAATGAAGCAAAATAAAACAAAATCCAAAATATATATCATAGTGATACCTTTATTTTGCTGTTTGGAGTTCGCCACACTGGCTGTCAATGCCTTTATTAGGCCAGCCACCAGATGTAAAATGTATAACCAAGATATATATCTGTCTTGTTGTTGATGTGTGCCTTCAAGTCATTTCTGACTTATGGCAACCTGAAGGTGAACCTATCATGGGGTTTTCTGGGGTTTCTGTCAGTCACCTAAGATCACCCAGTGAGTTTCCATATCTGAGCAGGGAACTGAATCCTGATCTCCAGAGTTGTAGTCTAATGCTCAAATCACTTGTCTTACCAAAATATAAAGAAACGAAGAGTTCTCAATGTCCACACCACACTACAGACAGTTTACCTCATGGAAACATTTCCAGAGGAGTCTTGCTATCAATAAGAGCAGCTCTTTCCCCAGCATACAACCAAGCAAGATTTAAAAAGGCTGAACACAAGACATTGTTTCTAAACTTTAGTGAGTAAAGCATAGATAGTGTACACAGATGTGCATCATGAAAAGGATTTCCTACATGGCCTGTCCAATATACCATAGTCTCCACTTGGGAAACTATGCATAGAGCAGTGGTGGTGAACCTATAGCACTCAGAGCCCTCTCTGTGGGCACACACTTTGTCAACCCAGCACAGAGTTGGCCAGAGTTTGTTACTAGAAAGCCAGAGGAACATGGCACTTTGTGATAAATAAGTGGGTTGTAGTTTGGGCACTCGGTCTGTAAAAGGTTCGCCATCACTGGCATAGAGAATGGATAAGGTCCAAAACCCCTCAGTTTCAATTCATGTTCTCCACCTCGCGGTGTAGATAGGGTTGCCATAGCGCTGGACCTCAAAACCGGGGAAAATGTAGGACAAAATTTTCAAATGTAGGACACACAAAAATGTGTCCTACATTTGAAAATTCTGTCCTACATTTTCCCTGGCGATTGCGGCGGGGAGCGGAGGCCAAGCGGTGAGGGAAAGCCTCCACTTAAGGAGGCTTTCCCTCCCCGCCTGGGCCCCGGGCCTCACCGCGATCGGAGGCCAGGATCGGGGCCTCTCCTCCTTTCTGGCCCCCGCTGGGACCAGGAAGGAGGGGAGGAGGCCGGCGGCGATCGCCGTGGCCTCCCCTCGTTCCTGGCCCCCGCTGGGACCAGGAAGGAGGG
>NW_024837955.1:0-528 GCF_019175285.1 Sceloporus undulatus
TAGTTTGAACATGCCCAGAGGAGGGCATCCAAAGTGGTGAAGGATTTTGAAACCATGAAGCCCTAAGAGGAATGGCTTAGAGAGCTGGGTATGTTTAGCCTGGAGAAAAGAAAGTTAAGAGTGGATACGATATCCATGTTTAAATATTGGAAAGGTTCGTATTTATGATGGAGCAAGCTTGCTTTTTGCTGCTACAGAGAAAAAGAGACACCACAATGGAAGCAAACGACAGAGAAAGAGGTTCCACCTGAACATTACTAGGGACTTTGGGACAGTAAGAGCTCTTCGACAGTGGAATATACTCCCTTAGAGTTTGGTTGAGTCCTCTTCTTTGGAGGTCTTTAAACAGAGGTTGGATGGTGCATGTGTATTCCTGCATGGCAGAAGAGGGTTGAACTGGATGGCCCTTGTGGTCTATTCCAACTCTATGATTCTATAATTCTAGTGGAATCATAGCACCATGATAATTTACCATAAAAGGGACCTCAGTCTTCATAGAAAGGAGAATGGATTACAGTTCCTTACCCA
>NW_024837955.1:628-1193 GCF_019175285.1 Sceloporus undulatus
CCTCAGTGAAATATACAGCCACATCCGCAAAGGTCACCTGCAACAGAAAATAGCCCTCATCCAGAGAGTGACTAAGCAAAAGGGGAGGAAAGCACATGGTTCATCCCAAATATTATTTCATCACTTCACAATTCAGTCCAGAAAATAAACTCTAAATTCTGTCAGCAAGGGGAAAAAATCCTACTGCCTTCGAGATCTAGTTTGTCTCAAATCCTTTCAATATAATATACAATATAATAAACAATATAATTTAGGCCATGGCTGGGATATAGAGAATGGATTATGATACTCACTATCCCAACACATACAGTACATTTAGCCACCAAAGAATTATAGTGCATTTAGATATTTCTTGCCACATTTCAGAGGCAAAAGTTAATTTTAACAAACTGTTCTGGGGAGCACTGTGGGCTTGAGGGCCATTGGGCCCACCCCATATTTAGATCCAGAGATGTTCTCCCATATCCCCCAAGATTTCACAGACGGGAAAAGCAATACATATGTGGAAAAGCAACACCAAAAGGTGGTCAAGATGGCCAAAGTTATTTATGAGGAAGATCACACA
>NW_024837956.1:0-1193 GCF_019175285.1 Sceloporus undulatus
AAAAACAATATATTTCCCTCCCCCCTTAAAAAGTTATTAAACAACATATCTAATTTAAAACCACAATAACTAGTTAAAATAACAATAAATTAAACAAAATAATACCAACCAATAAACCACTGCAACCACATTGTCTTTTCAGCATTTTAAAGGGACACAAGCAAACAACACATCCATTTCTGCCAAAATGCAGATCTTTGGGGCTCAGTGGTGTCACCTGGTGCGACTCACCCCTGAGAATGAATATGGAACAGCTATGAGTGAGTAAATCTAGGTAACTTGTCCATATTTATGATCTCTACTTAGTCACGGCTGTGATACTATTGTTATGATTGTAACTTCCATCCTAATATACTTTATCAGGCATTAGCTGCACAGGGAGAAAAAGGTCCATACTGTAGGCAATTGGGGCATGCATGAATGATGTTTCCATTGGGTTTTGGGAGGTTGGACCTGGAGAGGTTAGTTAACTAAGTATAGTTAGTTAAGTATACTTATGTAAATAGATGCTCAAGAATACTGGCCCTTATATTTTATAACTAATTAAAATGACAAACAGATGATTCCTAGTTTCCAATTGTGCTGGTTGGGTGGAATTAAGGTGGGGAATTGAGAACAGTCTGTCATGGAGTCTGCTGAATATACCTCCAGAGTGCAAAGTCAGAGAAAATGAACATTGGTGGTGTTTCCATTGGTGGAAACTGGTAATAGGTCCCCAAGTGGATCATTCTGCAGGAAAGGCATGGGTGGGAAGAGGTGGCCTTGGATCTGCTGGAGCCCCAAATGCTTCTATTTGCTAGATATTGTCCGTCAGCATCAAGTGGGTGTCATGACTAATCCCACTCATTGGAACTTACAGGTAATAAAAAACTAAACTCTTCACATATTTACTTTCTTGGATGGCGTGAAACCTGGAGAGCTTTCGAGGTGACAAACAATCTGTCATTTTGCATTACCTCCTTATAGGGTTGCCTTTCCATCTGGCTGGCCAGATTTCACTTGGTTTCTATGAGTGCAACCTGGTGTCTATTTGGACTATCATTTTGCCTGGATTCCATGCTTTCATTAAAAAAGCAGTTCTTTGAGCAATATGCAGCATATGGCCAGCATGCAGTTTCCAGAGCCATTAGTGTGACCCCCAAACTTCTTTCCCTCAGCAAAGTGCAGGACTTCTAGAGCTTGGGCAGTGCTAG
>NW_024837957.1:0-292 GCF_019175285.1 Sceloporus undulatus
CTGAGGGCCCCCAGGCCTCTCAGAAGCCTGGAAGGAGCAGGCTAGGACGCCCGTGCGGGTGTCCACCTCCTCCTTCCCGGCCTCTGAGGGCCCCCAGGGCCCTCAGAAGCCGGGAAGGAGCCCTTGGTGTTCTTTGTGCAAAATCCCCTCTCGGCATCTTGTTCCTTCCTGGGTTGAGACAGTGTGCATGCTTTCTGCCTTTTATTTTGAATTGCATTTTAGTAGTTTCCATGCTTGTAACTATCATTATTATTATTATTATTTACTTGCCCTTGGTGTTCTTTGTGCAAAA
>NW_024837957.1:392-801 GCF_019175285.1 Sceloporus undulatus
CTTTGTGCAAAATCCCCTCTCGGCACCTTGTGCCTTCCTGGGTTGAGACAGTGCATGCTTTCTGCCTTTTTTTAAAATTTGCTTTGTCGTAGTTTCTATGCTGGGAATTATTATTATTATTATCATCATCATGACCCTGGGGGTGGAGCATGTGGCCCCACCCCTGGATGGTGGAAGCTCCACCCCCAGCATGCAGCCCCCCAGTTGTCTGAGGAACAGCAACCCCGGCTCAAAAAGGTTGCCTACCCCTGCTGTGGCATTTTAAAAATAGTCTGCTAGCAACATAATTTTGTTTGTTTTTCACCTTTTAGTGCCATCTTTTCACCAAGGAGTTGAAAGCGGTGCTTTGCCCTCCACCTTCGACCAGCCAAGGGCTGTTAAGTTGCCAAACAGTGAAGCCCATGGCCAC
>NW_024837957.1:901-1193 GCF_019175285.1 Sceloporus undulatus
CTGAGGGCCCCCAGGCCTCTCAGAAGCCTGGAAGGAGCAGGCTAGGACGCCCGTGCGGGTGTCCACCTCCTCCTTCCCGGCCTCTGAGGGCCCCCAGGGCCCTCAGAAGCCGGGAAGGAGCCCTTGGTGTTCTTTGTGCAAAATCCCCTCTCGGCATCTTGTTCCTTCCTGGGTTGAGACAGTGTGCATGCTTTCTGCCTTTTATTTTGAATTGCATTTTAGTAGTTTCCATGCTTGTAACTATCATTATTATTATTATTATTTACTTGCCCTTGGTGTTCTTTGTGCAAAA
>NW_024837958.1:0-1193 GCF_019175285.1 Sceloporus undulatus
CTTGAAGAGCAACTGCCCTCTCATCACCTTGCTTAGAAATTTTAAGATGGGAGACCAGTCTGTAATTGTTCATGTCCAAGAGATATAGAGAGGGCTTCTTTATAAGCGGCCGTTCCACCGCTTCTTTTAAGCATGATGGAAAATAGCCCTCCGTAAGAGATGCATCTATAATATATCTCAGGTGAGTCCTAAGTGCATCTCCTCCTTGGAGGACCAGCCATGAAGGGCAATGGCCGAGAGGGCAAGTTGTCTTCTTCAAACTTCCAAGGAGCTTGTCAACATCCTTGGTACTCATAAATTCAATTTGATCCAGTATGATCTTATTCACAGAGTCACTGGACACCTCACCTTTAGCTTTTGCAATAACGTCAGCGTCCGAGTTGGCTCTTATTTGAGAGATTTTATCTATGAAATGGCTATTTAAAGTGTCACAGTGTGGAAGATTCTCATAATGGGCTTCGGGGAGCAAGCGACTGGATCGGTTCCCAGATGCTTCCCCCCCACCTCAGGACTTCCTTTCTGTTTCTCTTCCCTTGGCAGTTTCCCTCTTTCCTTTATTCCTTCTCCTCCTAAATCCCATCAAGGGGTCCAAGGCTCTTTCAGCATGTTCCCAGAAGTGGGGGGAGACAATCTTCCTGGTACTGAGTGTCTCTCTGTTGACCCTCCTCTGCAAGGTTGTTGTGAAGTGGAAGGTATATATTTGGAATGTATGTGTCTGCCTAATACGGATCCTGTGGGCTTCTATGCCTAGTTTGCAGGTTGCCAGGGGGATGTCCCTCTCCCCAGAATGGGCTTTTTTTTTTTTAAATAATTTTTATTAAGTTTCATATGTTGTTGACAAAAATACAATCAATCGTTATTAAACAATTAAATGAATCTGATCTGTACAGTAGATATCCTAGATCCTATAAGATTACACATTAAATCCTATAAAATTACACAATTTTTAAGAGTTTAACTTCCCTATACAGTGCACCCATTATTATTTTTCCATTCTCTAGAATATTTTAATCATTTAACAAAAAATTCCATTTTTTTTGGTATTGCTGAATTGTTTTACCATTTGTTATCATGGAGAGCTTATCCATAAGTGCGAATTCATATACTTTATTATTCCATTCGCTTATTAGAGGACCTTTGGGCTTCTTCCAATATCTTGCATATACCAGACGGGCAGCTGTAATCATATATAT
>NW_024837959.1:0-1193 GCF_019175285.1 Sceloporus undulatus
GCATATATAACTTGTTAGTTCTTTCGAGGTACCATAAGATTATTTTTTGCTGGGAGTGGGGGCAACAGTCTAACACACTTACCTCAAAAGAAATTATGGTAACAAGCATTCAGAAATAGTAAAATTATTTTAGGAAAGGCAAGCAGCAGTTTTCTCTTTTCTGAAGGCAAGCAGGAGAATAGAACCATCCAGACAAAGTAAATGGAATTTTCCTATGTACACTTCTATTTCAGTAATGCCAAACTATTAAGTTAGTAGATTCATCTAATCTTACTGTATCTGAATATGATCTTGTTTTCATCATATGGGATCAGAATTCTAAATGACCTTAACAGTTTAGAAACATGAATCAAAACTAACAAAATAAATTCCAAGAGAGAAAAATAGTAAAGTACTTCATCTAGGAGAAAAAAATGGAATGCACAGATCTAGGATGGGTGACCCCTAACTTGACAACAATACATACAGTATGAAAGGGATCTATGAGTCTTAGTAGACCATAAGATGAATGTGAGCCAACAGTGTGGTCTGGCAGCTAAAAAAGCCAATGTGATTCTAGGCTGCATCTAGATCAAGGGAAATAATAGTACTAATCTATTCTGCTCTGGTCAGACCTCACCTGGAATACTTTGTACAGTTCTGGGCACCACAATTCAAGAAGGATATTAACAAGTTGGAATGTCTCTAGAGAAGGGTGATCAAAAAAATCTGGAAAGCATGTTCTGTGAGGGACATCTTAGGGAGCTAGGTATGTTTAGTTTGGAGAAGAGAGGATTAAGAGGTGACATGATAGCCATGTTTAAATACTTGAAAGGGTGTCATATTCAAGATGGAGCAAGCTTGTTTTCCACTGTTCCAAAGATTAGGACATGAACAATGGATTCAGACTACAAGAGATTTCCTCTAAACATTAGGAATAACTTCCAGACTGTAAGAGCTATTCAACAGTGGAATATGCTGCCTCTGAGAGTGGTGAAACCTCCTTTTTTGAACAGAGGATGAATGGCCATCTATTGGGAGTGCTTTGATTGTTATTCCTGCATGGAAGGGGGTTGGAGAGGATGACTCTTGTGGTCTGTTCCAACACATGTGTCATGTCATGTAAACAGTACAAGCAAACCCACTGAAAATAATGAAACTTAGCTCCCCAATGATTAAGTCAAAACAGGTCTGTTCTAACACTACTGTTTAGA
>NW_024837960.1:0-1193 GCF_019175285.1 Sceloporus undulatus
GTGTTAAACCTCTAATGTTCATGTAGACTTTCCATATGATATCTGGGATTGTAAATTAATAATTAGTATTACAAAATAAATCAAAGCATGATCAGTCCTCTTTAGTTTTCTCAACTGATTTATCCCTCATGATTGTGGTTAAAATGTCCAATCCCTTTGCTTCTCTTAGTTTAATTATCCACTCCTCTATTTTAGGAATTTGGATGCTTTTCCAATACTGTGAGTGACAATGTACAAAATTAGTCTGGAAAATCTTTTAGCTACTTCCTTTTTCAGTTTATATGTCATATTGAGCAAAAAGATCAAAGGGTTTAAAGGTATTTCTTCCTGTAAATGCCATCAAAACAAATGCCATCAAAGAAATCCATTATCCTGAAACATGGAAACAATCTAATATAACTTTACTGTTAAAAGAAGATAGAGATGCAACCGAGGTAAAGAGCTATAGGCTAATTTCCTTATTAGTTATGGATTATAAATTATTTTCTATGATTTTGGCCCATAGACTCAAAAAAGTTCTTAAAGACTGGATTCAAAAGGACCAATTGGGATTTCTCCCTGACAGAAAACTCTGTGATAACATACGAAACCTCTTAAATATAATTGAATATTTTCAAAGGCACAACGAAAAAAACACTTATCTTTTTAGAAAAGGCCTTCAATAACAGGATGGGATATGTTATTTGTGACACTTGAAAAATGGAAATAGGAGCTTCTTATTATAGATGGATAAAGGCAATGTATAAAGATCAAAGACTAATTGTTAACTATAAAAACCAGAAGAGTTTAAGATTTCTAAAGGTAAATGGCAAGCTTTCCCACTTTCACCCTTTTTGTTCATTCTGATCCTTGAAGCACTGAATAATAGACTAAGATTAGAAAATAAGATCAATGGATTAAAAATTAATATACATTGAGCTTAAAATGAGAATCTTCTCAGACGACATTTGTATTCCCTGGAGAACCCAGAAAAGAGCACAAGACAATTGATGGATGTAATAGTGGAATTGGAATAAGTTTCAGGACTAAAACTAAACAGAGACAAAACAACATTAATAAAAAAAATATGGGGAAAGGAAGAATAAATCCTGGAAGAAATCAGTGAATTTAAAGTGGGAAAGAAAGCTAAATATCTAGGAATAATTTATATTTATGGAAAGGCGGGGTAAAAATAAAATTTATTATTATTATTA
>NW_024837961.1:0-1193 GCF_019175285.1 Sceloporus undulatus
AACACAACAGAATAAAGAAGCTGTTGTAATTTGTTGCATTGTATTTGGAGTCCAACAGCACCAACTGCCCTGCTGTGGTAAAAAGTTAGTGCAGCAAAGGACAACATAGGAAGAGATAATGTTCTTGCATCTTTTAAAAGGAGGCAGGAATCTTTAAAGCAACAGCTTATCAACAATATGCAGACTCTTCGATACACTGTAGGTTTTAAAACAGAGAATATATTTGGAAGAGGGGAAGTGTTATAAAACTCATCTTAAATGACTTGGGCCCAGGGTACTTGGAGGACCGTCTCTCCCCATATAATCACCCCGCACACTCAGGTCATCTGGGAAGAGTTTATTGAGGATCCCTTCTACAAGATATAGGTCAACCTCTCAAAGGGCATTTTCCATCTCAGCCCCTGGGATCTGGAACACCCATCCCGCACCGCCACCTCCCTGGATCTCTTTACAAAGCGACTGAAGACCTTTTTGTTTCACCAAGCCTTCCCTGATGTTCCGTGATATGTGTGGCCCCCCCTATATGATTAACATCTTCAAGTATATTGCTGGCTTGGTTTAATGTTGATTTTATGTATACTGTGCACTGTTTTGTAAGTTTTAATTATCTATTGCAATTTTTATCTTGTATTGTATCGTTACTGCAATTGTTGTACACCACTGTGATCGAATGGAATAGCAGTATATAAATAAATTTTATTATTATTATTTATTATTATTTAAGCAATTACACAGTTTTAGGAGTAGCATCTGAATGCAAGAGAATATAATGCGTGTATGTGCCTTCAAGCCACTTGTCAAACTATGGTGACTCCATGAATTTCATAGGGTTTTCTTAGGCTAGGAATACTCAGAGGTGGTTTTGTCAGTTCCTTCTTCTGAAATATTGCCTACAGCCCCTAATATTTGTTGGTGCTCTCCCATTCAAGTACGAACCAGGACTGACTGTGCTTTGCTTCCAAGATCATACAGGACCTGGTGCCTTTAGGTTATTTAGGCCAATAGAATATTTTGGCTCCCATCCAGACCACTGCTAATTGCAGATAATGGTTCAGAAACATGCAAGGTGTGACTCTGGCCTTAAATCGTCAAAAGGTTGTACAAGAGGATCCAGGACTTTCAAGTAGCTGGTCTAATACAGAGGTGTGAAAGCAATACATTTCCTTATTGTTTTAGCACTTGTTTTTTTATAC
>NW_024837962.1:0-1193 GCF_019175285.1 Sceloporus undulatus
GTGGTCCATCAGAGAGTGCACACAGGAGAGAAACCATACACATGCCAACAATGTGGGAAAGATTTTTCTCAGAAGTCACATCTTATATCCCATCAGACAGTTCACACAGGAGAGAAGCCATAAAAATGCGAGAAGTGTGGGGAATGCTTTGCTCAAACCTGGCATCTTTTGAAGCATCAGAGAATCCACAGAAGAACTAAATCATTCAATTTTTATATCTGAAATATTTTTCTCAAAATTCACACCTTTGGGATACCACCAACGCATAGAGGAGACAAACTATACAGACCACAGGACTATAGAAAAGATTTCAGGCATAAAGATGTCCACATTAAAGAGAAGCCATAGAAATACCAGCATTATGGAACATTTTTAGTTTGAGGACAGCCTTTGTACATCTTGATTGTTTTCCATAAAGGGGGATAGGCAGACAGACGGGGCATTTATGGGCTCCACAGGTAGTTACCTGATCAGGTGTTCCTCTCTTAGTTTTTCTGTTTGTTTTTCCTTGCGAAAGGGAAGTTGGGTGAATTCTTAAACTTTTAAACTGTGGGTCACTGGGGAGTGGAGCTAGAAGTCTCATTCTATATAACTTCACACATGAATATATTCATTTTTATTTTTTATAGTCAAGGAGGTTTTGGAGTACAGAGGAGAAGGTGACCTGGGAACAGGGTTGGAGGGCGTCTCCTTTATCACCTCTTCTTTTCCCTGTTTTCCTTAAGGGGCTTGTGGGGCTTTTGCATAGAAGAAGTGAGTCAGAGACATGACTCAGAAAGGAGCTAGTAGCCAGAAGCTCTCTAGATAACCACAGGCCCAGTTGATTAATCTCACTAACACAGATTGGGGGCAAAGGCCAAGCCAACAGTGGTTCCTTACACCAGTGTTTAACAGGGGAAGCCCACAGTTTCAGTGCCTCCTGAAGACTTCTCAGTATGGACACTGAGGGACCTGCTATAGTCACCTGCAACACTTCTGGGATGTTTGTCTTCTTGCCTATAGATGTGGGGAACTTGGTTGGTAGCCCTCTTGGAAGAGAAAGTCCAGCAGCTGGAGGCCCGGGTACCTGCATTTCAGCATCTTAAGGGACAAGAGGTTTTCCTGACCAGAATGGACCAGACGGTCTTGGACAAGAAACACACAGAGAAAGTTGCTGGGGAGGAGGAGGTCACTTCACAAACACAGGAGGTAGA
>NW_024837963.1:0-1193 GCF_019175285.1 Sceloporus undulatus
TTATCAGACAAGGGGAATTGGAAGTATAATCCAATGGCAATCTGAACACAATCATGGGGTTTCATGTTATTGCATGATAGACTACCACATGCAATTTTGGGCAATGGGAAGTCAGTCCGAATGCAATCATGGGGTTTCACGTTATTGTGTGATAGACTGCCACACACAAATTCGGGCAATGGCATGCTATTTTCGGGCAATGGGAAGCCAGTTCGAACGCAATGCACATTCACGCAATTGCGCTAAACTAGCGACTTTAAGTGAATGCGTTCTGGCCCCACTTTCTTTTCATTCGAATTTAAGATAAATTCCTCCCGTTTGATAAACTCCCTTGTTTCCATCAGATAGTCTTCCTGTGTTCTTCACCGGAACCACATAAGAAGCCCAGGAAACTGAATTTCGAATCTGTTAACCCTAGAAACATTGTTGGGATCCACATGAGAATCAGTGATTAAGTAAGAAATCAGTAATAATCATGTACAGAATTTTTCAGCTTCTTCCTGGTGTGGCTTTTAGTGTTGGCATTTAACTTATATTAAAAAGACAATTTAACATAAATGCAACAGTTAATTTTTACCTTAGAACATAAAAAAATGCAACGGAATTATATGTTTTTATCTTATTAATGATTAACTGAACATACTAACCTTTGCCTACTAATTTTTATCAGAAATGCAAATGAAAGAAGATGAGATTTTAAACTGAATATATCAGAAAGTAAAACAGATATCTTCATTCATTCCTACATGGAAGGATTAATCGCTTCCTTACCCCAAGTCCCCTGGTTAAAATTTGATGTAGGATGCCTCTCTTCTGCTGTTCAGTGTATATGCTATTGTCATTGTGTTATATGTTTAATGTATGGTTGTTTAATTTATTGGCTAAGAAATTGTTTTTGTTGCTATTTTTAAAAATGTAAGGCACCCCAATCTCCCATAATGCCTCATTCCATTACAGGTTACACCTGAATTTCAGGGAAAATCCATGGGAGCTTGAATATTTCCAATAAGGCAAGAGCAGCTGTGGAATCTCAAGGGAAATCCAAGTATTTGGGTAAGAGAGAAACATTTCATAGAGAATAGAATTGACTTACTTCAGAGTCTGGAACCATTACTGTTAAAGATGCTGTGCTGACATTGACATGAACAAGAATATTAATGAATTAACACTATTTGCTTTAGTGAATATTATAA
>NW_024837964.1:0-408 GCF_019175285.1 Sceloporus undulatus
GTTAAGCCCCTGATGTTTCAACTATTTGTGGCAGTGAGCTCTAATCAACTCTGCCTCTGCTGTAGATTTCCTTGGATGAAAATAAATGAAATAAAAATAGAATTCAAATTTCTGGGAGGAGTAATATAGAGCTAGTCTGCTAGCTCCATCCCCTGGTGACTCACAGGTGTGACTCACTGAAGATGTGACTACAAGCACACTCTTCCTAGAGTTTAAAGAAAAATTAAACAGTCACCACTTACAATGGCTGCCCAGCTACCTCTTTCCTCCTCCTCCTCTCTGTAGCAGGAACTGCTCTGGAGAGGCTTTTGGGAGGAGTAATATAGAGCTAGTCTGCTAGCTCCACCCCCTAGTGACTCACAGGTGTGACTCACTGAAGATGTGACTACAAGCACACTCTTCCTAGAG
>NW_024837964.1:418-1193 GCF_019175285.1 Sceloporus undulatus
TTTTAAAAAAAGTTAAACAGTCACCACTTACAATGGCTGCCCAGCTACCTCTCTCCTCCTCCTACTCTCTGTAGCAGGATCTTCTTCTGATCCTGTCCTCTGGGCTATGAGCTGCTCCTCTTAATTTGGTGTGATCTGCAAATTTCTATCATTTCTGTCCTTGCAAATCACCCCTAGATTCAAACTCACAATCTGTGAATGAGAATATCACCTTTGGGATGGGGCTTAACTACATGATTTGTTGTTGTGTTCCTTCAAGTCATTTCCAATTTATGAGGACCTTAAGGTGAACCTATCACAACATTTTCTTGGCAAGATTTGTTCAGAAAGGGGTTGTCTTTGTTCAGAAAGGGGTTGTCTGAGGCTGAGAGAGTGTGAATTGGCCAAGCTCACCCAATGGGTTTCGAACCCTGGCCTTAGTCCAATTTCAAACCACTACAACCACATTGGCTCTCTTAACCGCAATGACAGAACTGTCTCCATTTCTAATAATTTCTAACTAATTTCTGGAGTGTTCCTTCCTTCTGGGAAATGGCAACGGCACGACAAATGGATAGTAGTGAGAAAAGGGCTTCCTTGTTACTACAGATTTGTCGTGCCCTTTTTTCTATTTGTGTATTTTATATGTATTATCCTATTATTTCTTAGACTGTATGCCATAGGCAGGTTTACTCTTATATATTTATTGTTTTATGTACAGTGCTGTGCAAATCTACAGCACCATATAAAATAATAATAATAATAATAATAATAATAATAATAATAATAATAATAA
>NW_024837965.1:0-1193 GCF_019175285.1 Sceloporus undulatus
CAAGGCCACAGAGGTAGATGCACTCCTGGTTGAGTGCACCATCAACCTCTCGGGTGGAGTGAGATCAAGAGTTCAGTAGCTCTTTTGAGTACAAGACCTGATTCACCTACTCAGAGTCGAGATTGGTACCTTGCATCCCAAAGAGCCCAGGCGAAAGGAAAAGAACATCTCAGATGACCTTAAGGTTGAAGTTCTCTTGATGTAGATTTTGAGGGCTCTACACACATCCGATGTGTGCCAGGTCTTTTCCAAGTCCTTCTTAGGATCGGGGCAGAATGAAGGCAGGAGAATGTCCTGTGACACCTGAAAGGCTGAGTTGACCCTAGGCACAAAGGTAGGATCTGGGGGAAGGCACACTGAGTCTGGCCTAAAAATACACATGTCTTTACGTACTGACAGGGCCCCAGCTCTGACACCCATCTGGAGGAGGTAATGGCCCTGAGGAAGATGACCTTGAGGAAGAGGTGTTTGAGGAAGGCCTCCCAAAGGGACTTGATCGGCGCAACCGTCAGAGCCTTTAAGACCGTGTTCACATCCCAAGATGGAAAACGATGTCTGGTGGGCAGGCCCTGTTGGAAACTCCCCTCAACAGCCTCTTAATGTGAGGATGGCTGCCATTCTAGCTGCTCTCGTATGGAGCAGAAACGACGTGATGGCAGACACCTGCCTTATAAACATGTTGGGTCAAGTCCCCTCTTAATGTCAACTTGGATGGACTATAGCAGGTCAGCCACTGAAAACCTGAAGCAGTTGATGAGAACTTGCCTAAGCAGTGGATTATGTGATCAATCAGAATAGAACCTGATCTAATCTGGACCTATGGCAGCTTCCAGCCTATCACTGATCACCTTGTCAACCGGTTATAGCAATGAAGGTGATATTAAGGTGATTTCATTTGTAGTAATTAAGACTTACCACTCTGAAAGAGGAATGTTAATGTCTGACCTCCAATTAAAATTTCAAAACAATGTGCAGTTCTTTACTGAAACATCTGTGAACCTGTGTAAAATAAGACTAATCCCATGGTTAGGCAAAGAAGACACTGGATTAACCTTTATCTCGCAGACATTGGTGAGTCCATGCAGAAGCATAGATGCACTCTGTGTTAACAGGGTATGTGGTCAGAATTAAGTCTGATTTCTTTTAAGGATGAACTTGTCTAGAGACTTCAAAAATCACCCCAACTCCATGTA
>NW_024837966.1:0-1193 GCF_019175285.1 Sceloporus undulatus
CTAGAACATGGCCACATAGCCCGAAAAACCCACAAAAAACTATGTCTATGAACTCTCCACTCTCGTTAATCCCCTCAGACTGGTAAAACCAGTCACTTCTTTTTTAACACAAGTCAAGAGGCATTAAAATGTTTGAAGCAACTGCTACATATAAGTGGTTAGCTGGAATGTTTGTATTAAAAACCAACTTTCTTCTTCGTGGTCTCTGCGAATCATACAAATGGGTTGTACTGCGCCTGCGCAGTGCCTTCGAAAACTTCTGGAATCACTAGGCAAAGTACACTTTGCAACATGTTGAAACTTTTTGGCGGTAACCCCGCCCATCCCCTATAAAACCTCCGTTCCCGCTCTTTTCCCCAGTTCCTTTTTTCCGCCGCGTTAGCTGCCATTAGGAACTTCGCTCTTCGACTCAGATTACGAATCACTGGAAATTTGACCTCGGACCGTTTTTTGACTCTTCTCTGCCTGCCCCCCGACTTGATCTTGGCTTAGAACTCAGACTGTTACACCTCGCGCTTTCTTATCCCTCGGCTTGTCTCCCTCGCTCGTTGCAGACCCGGACCGCCCGACTTCGTTTTCCGGACCATGCCATCGGTGCCTTTTAAGAAGTGCTCCGTGTGTGGGGGTAAGATTCCCGGCCAGGATCCCCATTCGTCCTGTCTCCTCTGCCTGGGAGAGACACACATCCCAGCATCTTGTGCTCTCTGCAAGTCCCTAACCCCTCAGGCGCGAAAAAATCGGGAGACCAGGTTGAAGGCCGCGATATACACTAAGGTCTTCACATCAGGGGCAATGTCTTCTGTGGGGGCGCCCTCTTCCACCGCAACCCCCTTGCCGACTCTCGCCGAAGCTCCAACCCAGGAGCCGTCGGATGACCCATCGGCGCTCACTGCCGCTCTGGACCCCCCGAAACAGGGTCCGTCGGGAGAAGTCCCTCGACCCTTGAAAAAGGACAAGAAACACAAAAAGGGTCCCAAGGAAGGTCGTGACACCGGCAAGGACTCGAGCTCCCATAAGGGTTCTGCCTCGAGATCCTCTATCCCGAAGGCACCCACTTCCTCCACTTCGAAGTCGGGTTCCACTCCGGGGTCCTCGGCCACCAAGGCCTTAACACCCTCAGGCTCGGGCAAGTCACCAACGAAGGCAGGGACCCTTTCGACATCTAAAAGACCCCGCACCTCCTCTTTGGAGAG
>NW_024837967.1:0-1193 GCF_019175285.1 Sceloporus undulatus
AAATTTTCATCTACACTCAATAAAAATATTAAAAAAAAAATTCATTCAGATTAACCAGGTATTCCTGTACTACCTCTTTATTTATTCTGTGTTGCATTTCCCCTATTGTGTCCCCTGCTCCATTTTCCTCAGCTTGAGCATCCTTTTCCTTTTGTGAGAAGACTGAGGTAAAGAAGGTGTTGAGTAGTTCTGCCTTTTCTCTCTCCCCTGTTAGCATTTCACCATCTTCTCCAAGCAATGGCCACACATTTCCCTTTTTGCTCTGGACATAACCCCAAAAGCCCTTTTTATTGTTCTTAATCTCTAGCAAGCCTGAGGTCATTCTGCATTTTAGGTTTTCTGATGTGCTAGCTATTTGTTTGAATTCCTCTTTAGTGATTTCCCTCCCTTTTCTATTTCTTATACATGCCCCTTTTAACACTTAGCTCAGTTGAAAGTTCTTTAGATGTCCATCCTGGTTTATTGAGACACCTCCCATTTTTCCTCCTCATTTGAACAGTTTGAACTTGTGCCTTCAGTATCTCCCTTTTGAGAAACCCTCATCCATCCTGAACTCTATTGTCTTTTAGTATTCCTGACCACAGGATCACCCCCAGTATTTCCCTAAATTTACTGAAATCAGCTTTTCTAAAGTCTAGAATGTGTGTCTGACTATGCCTGACTTCTCCTTTCCACAGTGAAACAAACTCCAGGAGAACATGATCACTTTCACTTAAGGATCCCACCACTTGCACCATGTTTATGAATTGCAACACAGAGTAAAATATATAGGAAAACAGAAGACAGGAAAATACAAGACAGTAACTTTAGAACTGTTATTTTCTAGGAATTCAATTCCAGAAAGTATAGCATTTGGCAGATGATAAAGTGATCATCTCCCATTCATTTGAACCTGCTATTTTTATAACTGAAATACAGAAGTAATGATGAAACTGTACACACTGTTGACTCAGTATCTGCTGGGGTTTAGTTCCAGGAGTCTCCTGTGGATACCAAAATCTGCGGGTACTCAAGTCCCATTATATAGAGTGATCTAGTAAAATGGCATCCCTTACATAAAATGGCAAACAGCAAGATATTTTTTTGGAATCCACCCTCCACCCATATTTTCAAGCTGTGGTTGTTTGAATCCATGGGTGCAGAATCTGTGGATATGGAGGTATGACTATACAGTGGTACCTCGGGATACGAAA
>NW_024837968.1:0-1193 GCF_019175285.1 Sceloporus undulatus
TGAATACCTTGTTCCAGCGTTAGCTGATTATATGGAGATCCCCTATCAGGATTTCATTAACGATGACAACAAAACTTTCAGGATTAACTCTCAGATTGCAAAAGACAAAAGCCTCCCCAGGGACATGGTTATTTCTTTTGTGAGGAAAAAAATATGGGATGAACGTTTATTTTTGAGCTATGAAAGCGCTTTGGAAATAGAAGGTTGTGCAATAAAAATCTTTAAAGACATTCCAAAAAGAGTTCTTCAAAAAAGGAGGAATTACAAATTCATAACAATGAACCTGAATAAATATATAATTCTTTATAAAGGTTAAAAGCTGGAGGGAATCTCAGTAAAGTGGAACCGAAAAAGGTTCAAACTGAACATGGTTCAAAAAGCGAAAGATTTCTGGATTAAATATGGCAAGAGGATTGAAAATAGACCTGGAAGAAGAAATGACAAAAGAAGTGATGATATAGACCAAAACAATGAACAAAATGGGAATCCAAATGATTACATGGAACCAGGACAGATTGACAGTGAAGAAGATGAACAGGACGTTAATCCAAATCTAGAGGAAGAAATAAAAGATAATGATGATGAGAGGAATGCGACAGAGGAGGGAGAACGAACAGAAGAGGAGTTAAAGGTAAATATGGAAATATTAGACCTAATAAAGGGGAAAAGAAGGGAAACTAGAAACCCCAACAGATTTGAATATGGACATTTTATCATAGAATATAAAAGGATTAAACTCACCTATAAAGAGAAAGAAAATATATCACTATTTAGGGAAACTTAAGAAAGATGTTGTCTGTTTACAAGAAATGCACAAAAGGCAAAAGGATATTAGATTATTAAAGAACAAGAAAGTAGGGAATCAACAAAAAAGAAAAAGGGGATTGTGATGTGTGTAAAAGAGACTGTTACAGCAAAGGAAGTCTTCAGTGATGTAAATGGCCATTATCTTGGGGTTGAAGTGAACCTCCAGGGCAAAAAATATTATTGGTTGGAATATATGGCCCCCAGGAAAAAAGATCAATTTTTTTCAATCAATATATAATTTGATGACAGACTTAGATTACACAGAAATAATAACAATGGGGGACTGGAACGCTGTAATTAACCCTTTACTGGACAGACCTTGTAGTAAAGCCAGGAAAAAGGACCAAGGAAAACTCCCCAAGTCCTTTTTTAAACTGATGGAAAAT
>NW_024837969.1:0-1193 GCF_019175285.1 Sceloporus undulatus
CCATATCTCCACTGTGACTCGAAGCAGCTTTATTTTGGCTGTCTGTAACAGGCCTTTGACTTGTGCATGGTCACCCAGTGGGTTACATGGACAAGCAGGGAATCCAACCCTGGTCACCAGGGTTGTAGTCCAAGGCTGGCTCCAGCCAAAATGTCTCAAGAAACTACAGTTCCTAGAATTCCATAGCATTAACCCGTGGCAATTAAAGTGCTGTCAAACTGATTTATGCAGTGCAGATGCAGATTTGGTAAGTCATCATTTATATACAGCAGGTCTCAATAATTTATGGGTCTATTCATGTTGGGATTAGCGATTTAGGCCAGTATAAGCAATGTTGATTTGGTGGACTACTCATGATTTGGTGAACTAATTATCTTAGTTCCGTAGATGGTGCCACAAAGAACGGTTTGGATTCTTGGATCATGGGCTGCGGTTCCATGAGGAAGGACTTCTGGCAAGGGATGGGTTGTATCTCACGCCAGTTGGCAGAAACGTTTTTGCCAATAGTCTCAAGAATTTGATCAGGAGGGCTTTAAACTGAGATATGTAGGGGAAGGAGACAGTATTCTGGAAGGCAAAAAGGCTGGAGAAAATAGTCAAACTGTCATAGAGGGAACAAGGCAAACAGTGCAAGGACCCAAAAGTGGGAGGCAAAAAAACTTGCACAGGCAGCAAGTAAAGGGAACAAATAGTCTTAAATGTCTCTACACTAATGCACAGAGCATGGGAAATAAGCAAGATGAACTTGAAATCCTAGTGCGACAAAGCAAATATAATTGGCCTCACTGAAACCTGGTGGGATGAGTCTCATAATTGGAATGTAGAAATAGAGGCTTATAACCTTTTTAAGAGAACCAGGCCAAAAAAGAAAGGCGGAGGAATAGCCCTATATATCAGGGACATTTACACCAGTGAAGAGATCCAGGACATCAATCCCGGAAGCCAGGTGGAGAGCAGACCCCCAAGTCAGACTGAGGAATTGGATGATGCCTTTGTAGAACAGATGACCACATACTCAGAAAGGAGAGATGTAGAAGTGATGGGTGACTTCAACTACCCTGATATTTGTTGGAAGTCAAACTCAGCCAAATCCTCAAGGTCTAGTAAATTCCTCACTTGCCTGGAAGACAATTTCATTGTCCAAAAGGTGGAAGAGGCAACAAGGGGGTCAGCTATTTTAGATCTGATCTTAA